>NC_135224.1:6253509-6257022 GCF_052324685.1 Brachyhypopomus gauderio
TCAAACTCCAGGTACACGTTACACTGGAAGCTTCACACTATGTCCCCCCCCCCCCCCCTTTCCGGTTCTGTCTGTATCTGTCAGTTTCTTGTTTGTGCTCTTCTTCACCTCCTCTCTGCCCCCCCATCTTCTCCTCTCTCCTTCCTTTCAGAATGAAGTGTTAATGGGAACCTCACGGAAGATCTGCTGTCAGAAGTGTGAAAGTGCAAAAATATTCACCATCTGCTCACTTCCTCCCTCTCTCTCTCTCTCTCTCTCTCTCTCTCTCTCTCTCCCTCTCCCTCTCCCTCTCTTGCCATATTCCTCCCTCCCTCTCTCTTTTTCCTGTTCTCTCTTTACTTCTTTTTCCAGGGATCAAAGCGAATTCTGCGCTCCAATGAGATCTTATTGTCTTCAGCTGGACTGACCGAGACCGACTTGCAGCTGACCTTTTCATTACAGGTATCCCCATATACACGTGTATCACAGAGTCCTACGGCCCTTATTACACAGCAACTGTTAAAATAACTTTAGCGACAGGCTTCCAAGTTTCATTTTAAATGAGTTATTGAATTACACGGCTTGGGTTTGAAGTAAGACATCTTGGTTTGACTGGGTGAGGGAGAACGTGATGTCCACCACCTTGTGACAGAACTCCAGCATGTCCCGTGTCTCGTCTGACCCCCCCCCCCCCCCCCGTGTGTCGCAGTACCCACATTTCCTGAAGCGCGATGCCAACAAGCTCCAGATCATGTTGCAGCGGAGGAAGCGCTACAAGAACCGCACCATCCTGGGCTACAAGACCCTCGCGCTGGGGCCTGATCAACATGGCCGAGGTGGGAGTCCCGCCCAGAGCCCCGTACGGCCGACCCGTCGGGGAGGGAGAGAGAGCGTTTGACAGCATCGTTATTTTAGTGATGAAACCTCTCTCTCTCTGTATCTATCTCTCTCTCTCTCTCTCGTCTGTCTTCGTCTCTCCGCCTCCACCCAGGTAATGCAGCACCCTACTGAAGGTGCCCAGGTGCTGGGCCTCCACAGTCAGCTGAAGGAGGCGTCGGTACCGGTGGCGGAGGTGCGGGTCTACTCCCTGTCCAGCCAGCCCATCGACCACGAGGGGCCCAAAGCCAAGATGAATGGTGAGAGTGTGGGGAATGAGGGTGGGTGTGTGTCGGAGAACTGACGCCAGTGAGATTAACTGGGGTGGAGCTGGAGATCACATTGATCTGGAGATCTCGTTGGTCTTGGTGAGCTTTAAGGAGCATGTGTCTACTGTACTGTGTCCTCCTCTATTCCACTGGCTGGGTCTGAGGTTTGACTCATTTGTTTTTATTTCCTTCTGTTCACTTGATTGCTGTCTCCTTCTCTCTTTTTTTTACATTTTCTCTCAATTTTGTTCTTTCTTTCACACTTGTTCAGATCGCTCTCCAGACATAGATAACTACTCTGAGGAGGACGAGGAGAGCTACTCGTCAGAACAGGAGGGCAGTGACGACCCGGTCCATGGACAGGTAACGGAGACGGAACCTGTCTGTCTGCTGATGAGGGAGAACAGGAGGACGCAGATAGACAGGAACAGGATGAGAAAGGGTGTGTGTGTGTGTGTGTGTGTGTGTGTGTGTGTGTGTGTGTGTCGCATGTCTCCATTCACAGTATCTGTTTGATGAAGATGATGAGGTGAGAAAGAAGAAACCTCGACGTAAACTTCAATCCAGTGCGGCAATCACCAGAGTAAGTACACACACACACAAAGTAATACCCAAACTTTGTAGAGCTGGAATGAGCCAAACTGAACAAAAGTAAATCAGAAATGAGTGATTATAAATGCCAATGATCATTACTCCATATGCACGCACACATACATATACACTCACAAACTCACACACACACACACTCGAGAGGACCATCGGTCATTATCACGGAAACTGCTAGGATAATGTATCACTCTTTATAACACAGTTTAGCACTTTTAATGGATATAAATGCATATACTAAGCCTCATTTAACACAAGGGTGATCACACACACACACACACACACACACACACACACACACACACACACACACACACACAGCTGTATCCATTGGATCTGATGGGGCCTTTTGCAAATAATCCAGCATCAGCGTCTAGACTGACTAGAAACCGCCAATAAAATTAAAATTGTTTGTGGTTGTAATCTATTCCTTTATGCCAAAATGTGATGGAATCCTGTTGAGGTGTGTGTGTGTGTGTGTGTGTGTGTGTGTGTGTGTGTGTGTGTGTGTGTGTGTGTGTGTGTGTGTGTGTGTGTGTGTGTGTGTGTGTGTGTGTGTAACCACTCACACTCCCCTTTCCCTCCACAGCAGCCCAATATCAAGCAGAAGTTTGTGGCCCTGCTGAAGAGGTTTAAAGTTTCGGACGAGGCAAGTGCCTGTTAGTTCTGCTGGTCCTGGACCTGCAGTCCTCTCCACTTGTCCTGCTCTGTGGCATGTTCTCTCGCTTCCTCAATCTCTCAAACATAATCTACAGTGCTGCTTGAAACTTTGAACTCTTTGACTAGTTTGATTTCTCAGTTGTCTTACCGACTTTTTAAATATGAAGTATCAGTTTCATGTTCATCAGTTCCATTTACTTGTTTTGAGGGAAATGTGTAGGTTGCCACCAGACTGTATGAAACACTGAATCAGAACATGAGCAGAAGTAATTGAACCACAGCTCAATTGGTAAACCACAATTGGGTAAAAGACTCATGTGAAACACAAGAGTGCTCAAGTACGCAGACCAATCAGAGGAGACAACCAAGGGAGAGGAAGCCAGCCAAACCACTGTTGTGCCAAGGCGTAAAGCACACAGATGAACAATGCTGAGAGCAAAGGAGACATCTGAGGACATCAGGAAGAAGATGGTAACCCCATCAGTCTGGATTTACCAATGGAGGGAACTCCATATCACCACAACTCCACCCAGTAGGTGAGAGCCATCACAACTCACACCAAGAAGCGCCAGAAAAATAACAATTCGGGTAAAGACCAACCCACACGTCACCTCCAGAGAGATGTAGAACTCTCTGGCAGCATCTGAGAGAACTGTAGATGTGTCTACAATCAGGCAAAAATCAATAGACACGGCATTCATGGGAGAGTTGCTAGAAGGAAGCATCTGTTATCCAAGACACAACATGGTTGCCCATTTAAACTTTGCCAGAGAGCACTTAGACAAACCAGAGGCTTTCTGGGAGTCCATTTTCTGGACAGATGAGTTGAAAATTGAATTATTTGACCACAATCACAGACACCATGTTTGGAGGAGAGACAACACTGCATATAAAGAGAAGAACCTCCTCCCAACAGTGAAACATGGTGGTGGAGATGTGAAGGTCTGGACCTGATTTACTGCCTCCAGACCTGGACGACTCCATATTATCCAGAGAACCATCAATTCTGGACCATCAACAAATGACCAGAATGTCCTGCCGTCATTCAGGGAGTTGAAGCTGGGACGGAAATGGATTATGCAACAAGACAACGACCCAAAGCATTCCAGCAAAACTACCAGAG
>NC_135224.1:6257522-6355022 GCF_052324685.1 Brachyhypopomus gauderio
CACACCAAGTTCACTGCTCACGGTTGACGTGATTGGCGCGTTTCAGCCGGTCGGACGCCAATCAGGCTGCCGAGTTTTCTTTGAGAACAAGAAGCTTTAAAGCTTCCACACATTTTTATAATATTGTATACCTTTAAAAATCTAGCAACTATCCAACAGAGCAGAAGTGTTTCAGTGCGTCACTCTTAAGAGGGAGAGTGACCAACACAGAGGGAGAGACGGCAGGAACGTGTGACTGCCAAAGTCTCAGCACCTGAGCAGTGAGTCTAGATGACATAACTGGATAAAGCAGAGGCTGAATCTGCCAGTGTTCCTTATAAAAACCCAACATGCCGTTCTAGTCCGGTTTATCAACATATATAGACTTGAGAAAATGACTGATCAATGGGGGGGGGGGGGTCATTGGGTACTGTGCTACTTCCTGCTTTGTGAAGTTGAAATCAGTTGTCTGCAATGTAGAAAGGGGGCAGGTCCGTTCTCAGATCTGTTTTTAAACTACTGCCTTATCGCCTGATCAGGGAACAGTTGAGCCACAGATTAAGATACTCCAATCTATCCAACTTCTTTTGTGATGTGACGTTGGCTCTTAACCCTCGCAATCCCGAGTATTTCTGTTTGGGAATTAAATGCTACAGTTCTGTGACATCAAACCGAGCATGCATTACAACTAATTTAATCCCGTTGAACCTAATCTGAAGATCTGGGGCGCGTGAAAGGAGCGCGCGCGAGAAGTGCTGCACTTCCTTCACGCGGATTGTTGAAGTATGTGGTGTTGGAAGGAATCGTAAGAAAAACAAGATAAAAAAATGAAACGTACACGAAGTTTAATCCACACAGAATGTATGAGAAATAAATCAGACTGATCTGAGTACAGGAAATGACTCGTACGCTTATGAAACTCCGCGTAGGTGACTCAAAACTTTAGTCATTCTCATATTCACACAACGTTTACCGTAAGAAGATAATCACATGTAAAGGGTCATCTGCTCGGAGTTATTAACTACATTTACACAACAGTGTGTTAATAATAATACACGATAATCACGTGTGAAGAGTCATTTGCTCGGAGTTATTAACTACATTTTCACAACAGTGTTAATAATAATACACGATAATCACGTGTAAAGAGTCATTTGCTCGGAGTTATTAACTAAATTTTCACAACAGTGTGTCCAGACAGCAAATGAACATGACGAATCATCCCTGGCGACGGTGCCTAACGAGCACTTTAATATCAGCACGGTAATAAGGTGGTAAATGAAAAGGCCCATTATGGAGTACAGGTTACTCCCCAAGGTGGTGGTGAAGGTCCACCAGAGAAGAACATCCACCCTTCACTACACCCAACGGGTCGGGGGGGGTTTCTTTTATCTTATATAGATTTGGCATTTTCACTTTGAGTACCAAGGGCATACGTGTTGCGGGTGTTGAGCTTAAAAAGCGAATCGCCTCAAAACATAAATAAATAAATACAAAAATACATAAATGGATCGATGATTATGACAAACACTGGATACTGGATACAATGACTCAGGCGAGACGACTGGTGTTATTGTTCAATGATCTTAAAGTCATGGTCCTGTTCCTCAACTAAGCTACCAATCTCTCTCTCTCTCTCTCTCTCACGCATACACACACACACACACACTGTGCTTGTAGTGCGTCTTTAACGAGAGGCGTATCTTTCTGGCACTCAAGCGCCGCTCTACTCGGCAGCGAGAAATTTCCGCTTCCTGCACCGATAAACATCCTAAACGGAGTTGAGAAACACTCCCAGCCAGCCTTCCTCCACCAGCCTGGGCTCCTCCACCGTGAGCAGCCTACACCTCTCCCCGTGCGGACGGACGCGGAGCCCCGCCGAACTGCCCCGATACCCCCGAGCGGTGCGGCGCTGAGACACAGGCCGCCTCCAGCATGTCGGAGCGGGGAGGGCTCCCGAGGACTGGAGGGGTACCGTCGCCGCAGCCCTCCAAGCCGGTGGCCATCAGCTCCAACCGCCCGGTGCACATGAACCTGTACGCCACCTGGGAGGTGGACCGCTCGTCCCCCAGCTGCGTGCCGCGGTAAGAGGCGGGGGCACCGGGGGGGACCGGGGGGCGAGAGAGGCGGTTCTGTCCGCCGGATGCACACCGTCGTGTGCCGTGAGCTTTTACACAGTCGTGTGTGCGGGTTTGGCTAAAACGGGTCGGGTTCGGGCTGAATGTCGGTCGTGTGCGTCGGTCGAGGAGACACAAAGACTCGGTCGTGTTTTTTTGTGTTTTACTTCTGCAAAACAAAGAGAGCCGCTTAGTGGTGGTGGACACGCCGGACACCACGTCTGGGTCTCTGGTGCCGTCAGTACGTGAACCTTCCCCCCCTGTCAGCGGTCCAAACGAACCGAGCTTTGTAGGTCCACGTACACGAGACCGAACCACCTCGTGCGACCCCCGACTCGGCGTTCGCAGTCTTGTGGTTTTCTGCAACGTGTTACGAGGACTACATTAAATAAGCAATAGAAGCTGTTGGGTCATTTTTGGACCCATTTATTTGGTCATTTCAAACTGTTGACCTTTGTGGCCACTTGAACTGGGTGATGAGGTATTGTGTTCGGGCTCGCCAGGCCTACGGTGGACGGGGAGAAACCCCAGTCACTGAAACGGGCTGATACTGAATGGTTGAGCCTCTGGGAGAAGCGCAATAATCAGCAATATTATTTATCTGTTTGCGTCTTTGATGGTGGCCATTAATAATTGATGTGGTTTTGTTTAGTAGAATTTTAATGGGGAGAAGATTGCTGTTGAAACTCACCGGCAGCTTAACTCCAGCTTTAATACGGCTTAATGAGAAGCACGTGACACCTGTGTGAAAGAGAGGTGTGTGTGTGTGAGGGAGAGAGAGAGAAAGTAAGACCGTCTGTTTTGTTGACGCAAGTTGTTTCTCCTTATACTCCGTCCCAGATGTCTGTTGAATTAGTCGCCCAGTTGTGTGCGTGCGTGTGTGTGAGAGAGAGGGAGAGAGAAAGAAACCCTTGGGGAAAGAGTGTGGCGTATTTCTCAGTGCACGAGAAAGTGTGACTCATCACAAAACACACTATATAATGGACTATAACATTTTCTGGGTATTATCAGAACAAATTTATAGGCTACCCACGAAAGCATGAATATCACGCTCAGAGTTCGCGGATTCATCCACAGTCCAGTGGTTCGGTTCGACTAGCAATATTTACTTAATGTTCCTGCAACGTAGTTATGATTTTATACAAACACAACGGAATTTGGACAATCACCGAACACCCAGGATGTGTTTGGTTTAGGTCAACAATTGCAGGTCCTCCCGGTTTGTAGTGCATTGAGCAGTAAATCTGCGGATCATTAGTTTGCTGAATGTGTCATTATCAGTGAGTAACGGCGAGACACACAGTGGCGATATATACGCCTACAAAGGACACAATGCGTTTACCGCAGGCAAACGCGCCGGCCGGTCACTCTCATTTGCATCTGTTTCCGCTGCAGTCGGTTAGTGCTGAGTGTGTCGCATCCTTTTGTTCGCGCTGCTACAAAATTCCCTGTTGCAAAAGTACCACTGCAATCCAGCTGATAAAACACGGGAGACGGGAGAGCAGTTCCAGTCACGAGCTCCATCCTGTTACTACTGCTGCTGTTACAGTTGACTCTGCTGTCACTGGTCCTGTAACCGCTGGCTCTGGTGTCACTGGTCCTGTTATCGCTGGCTCTGCCGTAACTAGTCCTGTTAACGCTGGCTCTGTTGTCACTGGTCCTGTAACCGCTGCCTCTGTTGTCACTGGTCCTGTAACCGCTGCCTCTGTTGTCACTGGTCCTGTAACCGCTGCCTCTGTTGTCACTGGTCCTGTTACCGCTGCCTCTGTTGTCACTGGTCCTGTTACCGCTGCCTCTGTTGTCACTGGTCCTGTTACCGCTGCCTCTGTTGTCACTGGTCCTGTTACCGCTGGCTCTGCTGTCACTGGTCCTGTTACCGCTGGCTCTGCTGTCACTGGTCCTGTTACCGCTGGCTCTGCTGTCACTGGTCCTGTTACCGCTGGCTCTGCTGTCACTGGTCCTGTTACCGCTGGCTCTGCTGTCACTGGTCCTGTAACCGCTGGCTCTGCTGTCACTGGTCCTGTTACCGCTGGCTCTGCTGTCACTGGTCCTGTTACCGCTGGCTTTGCTGTCACTGGTCCTGTTACCGCTGGCTCTGCTGTCACTGGTCCTTTTGACTACTGGTTTGCCTGCTGCTGCTGGTAATGCCTTCTGACGATGAGTTTTACAACACGGATTCACAGAGAGTGAGAGCTGTTGCTCAATATCAGAACAAGCTGGAACAAGATTTAACACGAAGTGCCTGGGGTGTCTACGGGAGCGGTGGCATGCTTGCTCAGACCACTCGTTACCTGCTGAGACGCACTCACACCTCAGTGCATGCACAGTGGGGAATGGTGAGGGAAAGAGATGAGGTAAGGTGTTCAGTTACTATAGAACAAGGAGGGAGTTTGTGCTGCAGCAAGAGAAAATGGCACCAGTTGATATCCCAGATCACAGCTGACCCGTGGGGCCTGACCCTACGCTGACGGGCCTTGAGGCCTGACCCGGGCTTGCTCAGCAATAGGCAGCCTGTAGCTGGAGGTTTATCCTGAGAAAGTCCAACACCTCTTAAAAACGTCTAGCAGGAGCACCAAGCACGTTGAGCTTGGCTTTACCTGTGCAAGGGTTCCTTCATTTACTGTAACACCAGCCCAAGTTACACCATACACACTTGAGCTCTAGTGGGAGTGTGTCCGTGCATTCGGCCTGGTGAGGGGTGTCTGCATATCTCCAGACCCCCCTATTTATATACACACACACACACACACACTGGGTGTTTATCTGACACCATCACACTGTGCTTGGTGTTTGGCATTCTCCAGCTTTCATCCGTATCTGAAGAACGTTACGGGAGATTCCCATGAACAAGTCTCCAGTTTTGTTATGTACACTCACTTGGCTTTGGGTGGGTTGCTTTGTGGAGGTGTGTGTGTGTGTGTGTGTGTGTGTGTGTGTGTGTGAGAGAGAGAGAGTGTTAGTGTTTTATTCTGTCTCTGTTTCTCTTTCGCAATGTGCCGTCACTCTCACCGTGGTCACCACGAAGCCTTTGATTAGTTTTATTCTTTTTGGAGCTTGTTCCTTTGTTTCCAGACAGACTACGACTTGGGAAGAGACGCGGTGAAGAATATAAATACCCTTCCTGTCCAACATGAAGTTTCAGAAACTTAGAGTTGCATCGTGGGCTTATTTTAGACCAGCCTACATGGAGCACCAGGCTACAGGGGCCACAGGGCCACAGGGAGGGCCAGGAAAGCAGCAGCATTTACTGACATACTTGGGGCATTTTTGGAACAGAATCACGATTGAATGTACCATAAATCTGTGCACTGTTCCAGCTCATTACAGAAAAACCCATTTAAATGCACAAAAATGAAATCCTAAAATGGTATGATGATGATGATGGAATATGCTTGATGGTGTTTACACCTTTTCCAAAGCTGTAAATTCCAGTTAATTCTGTAACCATTTGTTTAAATCGGGAATCAAAATCTTATTTTTGTCCTAATATCTTTTCAGAGATTTGATCCTGTCCTGAACTCGGCCCTTATAGATCCCTGTGGTTATTTCAACTACAGAACCTGATGGTACCACACCAAACGTAATCTTTCTGAAACTTTTCACCTTCTGTTTGAATGTATGCCGTTTGAAGCCAGTTCGATGCTGCACATCAAACCATGAATGTGTGTTGCTGGGCACTGAGGGATTTGATGCTCTAACACAATGTTTTTTTTTAAGATTCTATTTTTCCGAGGTACTTCAGAGACCTCAGAGATTGTTTTTATGGCATCATGAAAATTGAATAATCACTTAACTGTGTAAAGCAGCACAGAGCGCAGTTCTGTATTGTGGAGTGCAACAGAGCTGCCCTCCCAGAGGCCGCAGGGTGGTGTGTCGGGTGGTGTGTCGGGTGGTGTGTCGGGTGGTGTGTCGGGTGGTGTGTCGGATCGGGTGGTGTGTCGGGTGGTGTGTCTTTCACCACAGCAGAGGTGGTGAAGCAGCAGGAGGTCCTGCGAGGGTGAACAGAGGATGATGCCTGCATTGCAATCCAGGCTTACGTGCTGGTGATGAGAGAATGCAGGCTGAGAACGCCGTGTGTGTGTGTGTGTGTGTGTGTGTGTGTGTGTGTGTGTGTCAGTATAAAGCTCCCTTGACCTGAGGAGTTAGAAATGGTCCCATAAGGACTGAATGAGGAGCAGACACACCTCAGCCCAGTGAACCAATAACCCATTTGTTAGCCATTGGCTGCCAGCGGACATGGGCCCTCCTAGAGCCCAGCACCAGCCAATGAGCTTCGTTGTTGTTTAAGCTCCTCCCACCACCCCAGTTTACAAGCAGGTCATCAAACTAACTGAAGTTTCAGGCTGTTGTCTTGTAGGACGCTAGATAGATTTGAGGTTGTTGCTGCTGTTCTCCACACAAGAGCCCAGTTCTGTTCCTCCCTTCTTCTTCCTCTCGCAGTTTTTAATTCGTTTTTCCTGTTTCCTGTCACAAAGGCTCTGGAGCTGTCAGGCTTGGCAGGAAGTGATGCGTGTTTGGCACGGGCTCCTCCTATTGGCTGCCCACTCTTGTTCTCCGTTCCTCCGTCCACTGTGCGTGTTGGCCGTCGGGTTCCTCTCCCGTGTTTCGCTGTTTCATTTCTGGTTTGGTTTTTCTTCCTCCGATCCTCAGACACTCTAATTTAGCTGAAGTGGCTGATTTGAAAGCAGTTTTTTTTTCTTTTACTCAGCAATGTATCAACACATTTATCGGATTTAAGAGCAGTTCAGCGATCCCCTGCGAAACTAGTTACAAGCTCCTTTGCCTCCAGAAAAGTGGAAAACACAACTTAATCTAAAACTACAGGACAGGCTATTAATTGGAATTTTGTATAATGATAAAAACTAGACCTGAAGCGAAACCTAAACTAATTAGTTCCTCTCTTTCATGAACACGCACACCACCCAAAATATTAATCTTCCAACACACTGACCCACTAACACATTGACTTCAAGCTCCGTTTTGTTACAAATTTTACAACAGTGAAATGTTACTGACCACGTGACTCTGTAAAATTGCTGACATTGCAGGTTTAAATAAAGGCGTCCAAGTGCAGAGTCCGTCTTCGTCGCTAGCTCCCTCTTTATGGACGGCTCGCTCGCTCCTTGGGACAACCTGTGACCGGTCCAATAAATGATTATAAGCATGCTTCAGTGATCCGAGGGGAAGCTCACCGCGTGTGGGAGGAGTGAGGGGTGTTTAGCTGCACGTGGGAGGAGTGAGGAGTGTTTAGCTGCACGTGGGAGGAGTGAGGAGTGTGTAGCTGCGCGTGGGAGGAGTGAGGGGTGTTTAGCTGCGCGTGGGAGGAGTGAGGGGTGTTTAGCTGCGCGTGGGAGGAGTGAGGGGTGTTTAGCTGCGCGTGGGAGGAGTGAGGGGTGTTTAGCTGTGTGTGGGAGGAGTGAGGGGTGTTAGCTGTGTGTGGGAGGAGTGAGGGGTGTTTAGCTGCGTGTGGGAGGAGTGAGGGGTGTTAGCTGTGTGTGGGAGGAGTGAGGGGTGTTTAGCTGCGCGTGGGAGGAGTGAGGGGTGTTTAGCTGCGCGTGGGAGGAGTGAGGGGTGTTTAGCTGCGTGTGGGAGGAGTGAGGGGTGTTTAGCTGCGCGTGGGAGGAGTGAGGGGTGTTTAGCTGCGCGTGGGAGGAGTGAGGGGTGTTTAGCTGCGCGTGGGAGGAGTGAGGGGTGTTTAGCTGCGCGTGGGAGGAGTGAGGGGTGTTTAGCTGTGTGTCCTGTCCGTCTGTTCTGAGTCAGGACATTGTTAGAAACTCTGATGATTGGGCCAGCCTTGAACTTTTTCGTGTCATTGTGGTATAATTGTTGTGCGATGACATCTGTAATCATTGGAGTTTGTGAGTCAGAGGAAATCTTCAGCCAGTACATGACTGAGATTGACATAAACATGACATCACTCCCACTCCAATTTCAGCAAAGGAGAAATAACCATTACTTTGAGGAAGCCAGTGTAAAGACATTTAAGGCATGTGTGTTTCAGACAAGGTGCTATTGCTGTGGATCAGGTTTTACCCACGTTTGAGCGCCACCTAGTGACTCCCTCTGACACCCCCACCCACCCACCCACCTTTGAACAACATATCTTCTCAGTCTCTCTCCTTCTCCCTGTGAATGTTGGTTGGGGCCCTTCTCTGCCTCTTGTGCGTGCGTGTGAGAGTTTGTGACGTCTTTGGTGATTCCGGCTTTATCTTCATGCGGGTGTGTGTGCAGAGCTCCCAGTGTTGGTGGGTGGGAGTGTGTACTCGTAGAGACATGTCTTATCTGTTCATAACACGCCCCCACAACAACACCAGCGTGTCTCCTCAGCTAGGGGTGTTCCAGTCGGTGCATGGTCCCCTTTAGCAGCCTTTAGTGAATATGAGGCAATGTTAGCTTCTCCTGAATATGATTAGCACTAATGTGTCTGTAGCACACACACTGTAGAGTGTGTGTGAGTTCTAGTGAGACCAGCTTAAGAACATTTAGCTGAGAACCTTACTAAAATAATAATAATAATAATAATAATAATAATAAGCCCTTAACCAACTTATTTGTAGCTGTAGAACTTTTCTTTTATCTAGACAGTTAACCAGGCGAGCGCCTTATCTCTCTCTCTCTGTGTGTGTGTGTGTGTGTGTGTGTGTGTGTGTGTGTGTGTGTGTGTGTGTGTGTGTGTGTGATTGAGCCCCAGGCCACAAGCCGAGACAGAGGTCTGTTTGTGAGGAAGTGAAGAATGTGCATCCTTCCTGTTAGAGCTTCCCGATGGAGGAAGAGGCCGATGGGTTCAGACACCTAGGGGTGTTTGTGCGTGCACACACACACGTGCGTGCACACACACATGCG
Source organism: Brachyhypopomus gauderio (assembly GCF_052324685.1). Classification (NCBI taxonomy): domain Eukaryota; kingdom Metazoa; phylum Chordata; class Actinopteri; order Gymnotiformes; family Hypopomidae; genus Brachyhypopomus; species Brachyhypopomus gauderio. The sequence continues at coordinate 6,266,462 of NC_135224.1, forward strand.
CCTGCTCCCGTGCGTGTCGGACGGAGGTGGAGTGTGTAAGGGCGGCTTGTGAAAGCTGAGCTTGCAGAGGGTCACTATGGCAATATGGGCGTTTCCGTCCTTTCCTTTCTGCTGTGTGTTTCACAAACCGCATTTCACAAACACAAAAAAAAAACAAAACGTATTGCAGCCACACTGACACACACACACACACACACACACACACACACACACACACACACAGGATCTATTGCAGACCCTCACACAGACACTTCTGAAGCACATTGGCTTCCATTTTTTGGCAGTGGTAAAAATGCACTTCTAGACAGCACCTCGAGATGGGGAGTGTGTGTGTGTGTGTGTGTGTGTGTGTGTGTGTGTGTGTGTGTGTGTGTGTGTGTGTGTGTGTGTGTGGTAACCACAGGGTGCTGTACCTACATGCTGTAATCTTGTTATTCTTCTGGCGGGTTACACCTCTAACTGTGATGAAGCAAAAAAAAAAAAAACCTGAACGAGTGTTGTCATGACGACTAAATTTGTCCGTATGCAAATGAGTTGCTGGTCATAACTCCATGTCTTCACCTGCTGTCGGTTCTTGAGTGGATGGACCAGACCGCTTTACTGTTCATGGGAAAGCGAAGTTGATTTAGCCAGCTGGGCCGACCCATTTGAACAGTTATCTCGCTAGGCTGCAGAAGTGGTAGACATGCACGCGCGCACACACACACACACACACACACACTTCCAAGTGCCCACCCTGGAAGCATGGTGCCAGACATTGTGTGGGGGTGTGCATGCGTTTCTGCACCCACATATGAATTGAAATCTAAGTATGTCTCTGTGGACACGGTGTAATCATAATGGCCTGTCATCACGTGGGCACACGCATGTGTGTCAGCAAACACACACATCCTGTTGGCTGTGTGTTATCTCAGAGAGAGGATGAGTTCATATCTGGGATTGTACCGCATCCAAGAAGGGGAGGGGGGGGGGGGGTGAAGAAAGGAGGGATGGGGAGAGGTGGAGTGAAGGAGAGGAAGAAAATGAGAAGGACTTGATGAGAGAGGGTACAGGCGTGATGGAATTGGATGGAGGGAGACGGTCCTATTACATGTGATCAGAGAAGAGGAGGAAGAGGAGGGAGCGAGTGGATGTCTGGACTGTCAGATGGCGCTGACTGTCACGGCTTAAATTGAAGAGTCTTTCAGTCTCTTGTGGCCTGCTCCTTCTTAGAAGAACCCCATCTCTTCAACAAAGAGACCGAGGGAGAGAGAGGGAGAGGTGGAAATAGAAATACATCAGCCTATGCATAAAATGGTCTCAAAATGAGAACACCGTATACATTCATAATCATGATTGGCGGGGGAAAAAATAGTATAAAAAAAGAAAAGAAACATTCTGCACTGCAATGACGAAATTGCTCAGAATGTCATTATAAAAGCATTCTTACGTCTCACGTGTGTGCACTTATTCACACTCACCCTCCACAGAAAAGTGAAGTCTATTGTCATCACACCGTGGTATGTCAAACCACAAGATCTTTTGATTGCAGGCTTAAGAGCCTGAAACAAAGTGTGTATCCACAGACTAGCTGAGGTGACCTTCACCCCTTCATTACCCGAGCTTGCCTGCATTCCACTGGTGCAGGTGAAGTGATTCATGTACACTGTCATTGTTTTGAACAGTTAGAGCTGGTCAGAGGACCGTTTGAAGTATATGACTGGAATTAACTTTCCGTTGATGGGGTTTAAATCTGATCCAGAAAAATTATACAGTGCTGCTTGAAGGTTTGTGAACGCCTTGAGTAGTTTATATTTTTCTGTTTTACCATGATTCTCTTATTTTATCATCACCCGTTTTTGTATGTGAATCGTCAGGTTTATGTTCATCAGTTCCATTTACTTGTTTTAAGGGAAATGTGTAGGTTGCCAGCAGACTACATGAAACCTTGAATCAGAGCTGCATTGGTAAAGTCAATTAGGTAAACATGAAGGATAAAGGAAGCCCCTTTCGGACCGGGTTCAAGTCCCGCTCACAGTAAAAGGTGAAACACTGAGTGCTCAAGTAGTCAATTAAGCAGACCAATCAAATGAGACAACCTTGGGAAAAGATTTGAGTCACACTGATTAAAAGGGAAGGGAAATCAACCAAACCACTGTTGTGCCAAGGCGTAAAGCACACAGATCAACAATATCCAGAGGAAAGGAAACCTCTGAGGACACCAAGAAGAAGGTGGTGGCCATCAATCGTTCTGGGGAAAGATTACCCGTCTCCAAAAGATTCTAGCACCATCCGTCCACTGAAAGAGCTGCAGACCTCTCTGGCTGCATCTGGGATAAATGTACAGGCGAAAAATCTATAGGCATTGTTCTTTCTTGAGAGCAGAAGCTTCCTTCTAGTTCAAAGTTGCCCATTTAAACTTTGCCAGAGAGCACTTGGACAAACCAGAGGCTTTCTGGAAGTCCATTTTCTGGACAGATGAGTTGAAAATTGAATTATTTGACCACAATCACAGGCGCCATGTTTGGAGGAGAGACAACACTGCATATAAAGAGAAGAACCTCCTCCCAACAGTGAAAAATGGTGGTGGAGATGTGAAGGTCTGGACCTGATTTACTGCCTCCAGACCTGGACGACTCCATATTATCCAGAGAACCATCAATTCTGGACCATCAACAAATGACCAGAATGTCCTGCCGTCATTCAGGGAGTTGAAGCTGGGACGGAAATGGATTATGCAACAAGACAACGACCCAAAGCATTCCAGCAAAACTACCAGAGAATGTCCTAAGAGAAAGAAGAATTGCACTCTGGATTGGCCCAGTCAAAGTCTGGATTTCAATCCCATAGAAACGTGGTAAGATCTGAAGATGTCTCCAACCTCTCAACTGGAGTTCTGCAAGGAGGACTGGGCAAACATCTCAAAAAGCAGATACGAGACACTCTACTACAAAAGGAAGTCCTACAAGCTACTAACCAATAGTTCACATACGTTTGCACTTTGATTTTCAGGTCTTTGAGAGAAATGACTTTTGTTGAATAAATAATGGAAAATGTATATATTTTGTGTCCCTTACGTGGGAGGTATGTGATATCGGTGATGTGTGGTCACTTGCTGTGATTTTCCCACTGTGCTGGACAGCTAAGAAGTGGAACATGTTGGCTGCCTTTTAAAGGTGCAGTAATGCTGAAGCCCTGACTTATGGCGCATTTCCACTAGGGCCTGCTTGGCGCGGTACGGTTCGGTACGGGTCGATTCGCAACGGAACGGTACGGTCGCGTTGTGTTTCCATTACAATGGTGAACCACCCCAATGTGGGTGGAGTCGCTGTTGGCGCGCGGGTTGTAGTGTCGTGACATCATTTGTATACGACCACAACACCGGTCGACGCCCCTTAACACATAGCATTATTGTATCTTATTTATCTTTATCTTCATTATTGTATGTGGTTGCTCTAATTATTGATAATAATTTGGTATTACTCAAACAAGCTGAACACACCCTGCATAAAAAGCATCAGTCATACAATCAAATGAAATCAAACTTTATTATGAAATATAGATATTTAAAGTACAACATATGTAAATAATATAGTTATAGTTTTAAAAAAGTGCAAAAAGCAAATATATACGTATAGCTTTATATGAAATAAATATTTATAGTACTACAAGCAACATTTTGTGTGCTTTTACTGGCGTCTGTCTCGCATGGTGTTCACAAGTTCGCCAAGCACCCCGAGGAAAGCCCGGTTGAAGGAAACATTTTCCGCCAACTCCGCTCGCCTCGTCAGTGGAAGGGGAATCTTGAACGTAAAAAATAACAAATATTAAACACAAGCATTCCCGTGAAAGCAACAACAATATAGCGTAACTGCACAAAATGTGTAGCACGTCATCGCTGCTCATGCTGTGTTTATGGCTACAGCTAACTAGCAACTAGCAAGGCTAAGAGCTAGCTATTGTACAGTAGTGACTGTGGTGGTAACATTAACTACAAACACAGCTCTAAATTCCTGCGTTTACAATAGATGCGTTCATATTACCTTCATATTACATCTTTTACGAGCCTAGTAGTAAAACTGTGAAATCACAATACACTCACCATTCTCCGTGGCCTCCAGCACCGACAATGTCCAGCACGTTTTCTCTTCCGTTACTGGCTGGCCGGTGACCGTATATGACATCCATTTGCTGGAACCATTTCCAGTCTTTGCGGTTTGCTCCGCTGTGTCCGTTATGGTCCTTCACCGCCCGGTAATCGCGTTAAGCTTTTTTAGCTTGGACCGACCGGCACTGCTGAACGGACCGCTGGTAGCCATGAGTGGCCATTAGCGCGGAAACCTCGCTAAAAACCTTTACATTTCTAGTGGCCCCGTCCAGTTCGCCCTGGATTTTTTGATCGCTGATTATTAACAGAAAGGTTTGTACCTCGGCGTTTGACCAGGGAACAGACTTCGCTCCTTGGGTTTTAAAAATGGCTGAGGAGTCCATAGCATAGCGGAGGAGTCGCTCTCCTGACGCAACCTGTGACGACACTCCCTGGCCAATCAGTGTCATGCTGTTCCTCCACGTCACAGAACTGTACCGCTTCGGAACGGTTAGAACCTCAAGCGAGTCGGTACGAAAAAAGTACCCAAAGGGGCCGGCTCACAGGGTACTGGTACTAATGGAAACACTCACAAACCGTCGCGAACCGTACCGTACCGCGCCAAGCAGGCCCTAGTGGAAATGCGCCATTAGTCTTAAGTGTTTTGAGTGCAGGGTCAGCCATCGAAACGAGGAAGTGTTTTATTTTTAATCATAGGGATTCTTCTGACCTTTCCGAGGTTTCCCTGAGCGCCAGAATAAAAAAGATGGAAAGAACAGAAAAGATGTAAAAATAACTCCAATACAGACACATTTGTGCTTCTTAAAGTTTGACTGTAACTGTGCTGGCTTCGTTAATTAGCTGAAGTGACGACTTGAAAATGTCATCCTCTTAGAGGAAGTGACAGAATGAGCGACTGATCCATTAAATGTGTAATCTCCCACAATGCCACGTTCTGCTGTCTTCAGATGTGATCCCGACTCCAAGGCTTTGCTCGCCTGCACTCTTGGGAAGCTCTGCCAAGATATCCTGGCCTGTTTATGAAGTTGTTTGTTGCTTAAATGACCAAATTACTCAAGTGTAAACTTTCTGAAAGCAGTGAGCGAATCGTAAACCGTGTTGTAAGATGTGTTACCGTACAAGCTCCCATAACATGACAGTTATTTGGAAACATTTTAAATGGGGTTAAACAATGATGCATGCAGCTTGTATTTTGGCAGATAACAACCAAGCTGAATATATGCCAAACACAGTTTTCACAAAATCCCAAAATAACATGTTGGCCCTTCTAGAAAGTTTCCAAAGATTGAGTCTCTGTTATTGAGCTATGTACAAAGACAGCGTTTCAGTTCAGTCTGCTTATGAGTCCTATGACCATTCAACACTGCTTGTGGAGAACAGACAAACTGGTTTAGTTTAATTCAGTGCATACCAGTAATTCATATAGAACATAGTGAAGTTTTGTAATTACTGAATTATATTTGTATTATTTATGTATGTTGTGGGATGAAGACTGGCATGCTTGAATAACTAAATGCATCAGATTTATTCATTATTTCACTATGAAGTCAATTCACGATGCAGAGATGTGTGTATGCGCGCCCCTGTGCGTGTTTTAGTCAACTATGAGCTGCACAAAATGTTTAATGAAACGAGGAGAGACGTGCCGATCAATAGATACTTTATGAAAAAAGAGCGTTTGCTTACACACACACACACACACACCCCTGCGTGAGGAAGCACACAGCACTAGCACTGACTGACAGGCGTGCATGCGCACTAATGAACCGCCTCACTTTATTAATCTGTGTGCATGCTGTGTATTTGGAGGATGGAGTGATGCGTTTGGCTGGTCTGTTTGTGTGAGCTGCATGTTGATTATTCCCACGGAGAACACGCATTCATACAGAGTTTACTCTTGTCAAATGTTTTAACAAAGTCATTGACGGGTCTGAGATCAAATGAGGAGTTCTGGGTCTGCTCGAGTAGGTCTGGTTGGTGGTGTGTAAGAGGTTCTTGCTTTGACCTTGACATTGAACACTCAGCTTCTCTGATAGTATCTTGCTTAAGCTCCTTTTATTTCAGTGCCTTTCACAGTTGGGACACACACACACATGAGCCGAACTGCTCCAAACTAGGACTGGGAACCAGACATTTCTCCTTACCGTTAAACAAATTCACCTCTAATATCACCCCAGTGTGTTGCGTATCTATCTCCTGCTGGTAGAAGAAACATTTATTTTTGCGTGTCTAGAATTTAAATTCCTTTCAGAAAAAAATCTTGCCAGTCATCTTAAGGTTGTTTCCACCCAGATACTCTAATAAATGAATAGGCAAGGCCTCCTGGGCAACTCGAGCCCTCTGTTGTTCTACGGTAATATCTTAAACCGCTTGTGTGTTCCGCTGGGTACACCGACACCTTTTAAAACCGAGCTGGGCTCATTTAAAATGCCCCTTATCGCCTTGGGGAACTGGACCGGATGCAGTTGGCAGACTGAATGGAGACTGCAGGCCTTTCTCACATGTTCAACACACACAGTGTAACGTTGTCCTGGTCCACCAGTGTAACGCGCTGTTGTAATGCAACCAAATGTAATTATCGGTTTATTAAATGGGAAGACAACCGTGATCTAATTGTTCATTTCTAAAATGCAGTCGGTAATTTTTGCACATTACTAGATTATCGATATATCACCCCAGCCCTCCTTCAGATCGATGTGGTAGTCTTTATATAAATTCTATTAATGATGAGGTGAAAGTTTTCAGTGATGAGTTGCGCGCGCCGTCTGGAGAGGAAGAGGCACGTGATCAGTCCCGCGTCCCTCTGGTCTCACACACACACACACACACACACACACACACACACACACATCTGTTCTTTCAGCTTTGCGAGCTGAAAGTTCTTACTACATGGTGCTGTTTGAATTTCGTTTCACACTAGGATTCACATCCAGGACTAGGATGTGTAAGTAAAATGTGTGCATGTTATCCAGCTCTGTTTCTTTGGGATAAGCAGATTCGGACCTCAGATCAGATCTTTACTTCATCTTGTAATAGTTCATATTTGTATTTGGGCAGGAAGGGGATCCAATATCAGATCTTGAATGTCTTGAATGTGTGTGTGGAGAGAAATATGAGCTCACTGGGTTTAAAACCCAACAGGATTCAGAGTGTGTGTGTGTGTGTGTCTCTGTCTCTCTCTCTGTCTCTCTCTCTGTCTCTCTCTCTCTCTCTCTCTCTCTCTGTGTTAGTGTGTCTGTGTGAAAGAGTGAGTGTTTGCACATTAGGGTTGAAAGATCAAAGCTTATAGATCGTCTGATTTTGGACTCGGGTCAGGCTCCAGGATCAAAAGGAAAAGGTATTTGGTTTTCCCCCAGTAGGCTTTAAAAGTGTCTGTGTGTGTGTAGGGTCTGGTGCGTGTGTGTGTGTGTGTGTGTGTGTGTGTGTAGGGGCTGGTGCATGTGGCAACAACAGACTCCCCCTCCCCAGGCTGTGGTGCAGGAGAGGTGGTACAACTGCACCAGTGAGAGGATGATGAGGGGCAGGGAGGGGAAACGTGATGGAGGGATGAATGTGTTGGATAGCAAAGGCAGCAAGGGACAGTCACCCCTCCCAGCAGGGCCGGCCCACTCCCCACACACCTTCTTAAGGTCACTGAAAATCTACCGCATAATGGGATCCACTGGGGGTGGAAGGTGTGTGTGTGTGTGTGTGTGTGTGTGTGTGTGTGTGTGTGTGTGTGTGTGTGTGTGTGTGTGTGTGTGAGCGCGTATGTGAGTGCATGTGGCTATGGAAATGAACCATGTGTTAATCTTGACAAGGTCAAATGTGGTCACTGCGCTGTGTGTGTGTGTGTGTGTGTGTGTGTGTGTGTGTGTGTGACCAGAATATGTAATGGAGGAGTGTTGCTAGAGTGTATTGTTACGCCTCCTTTGGCACCTGCACTTAGAGAATCACACGTCGGGCGCACGTGCTGTGAATGATCAGTGAATCACACGCGTGCTGTGAATGATCAGTGAGGGGTGTTTGGGCAGCAGAATCACACGCGTGCTGTGAATGATCATAGAATCACACGCGTCGTCCTGCCTCACACTCAATCCAGCTACTGCAGCCGTCCTGGAGATCTTCAAGGAGGCTCCGCCCATCCTGGAGCCCCACCTACTCAGGGGTGGAGAAAATGCATCTACCCTTGTGCAACCTAATCTGTGAATATGTAGATAACGTAATCTGTCGTACGCAACGTACAATAAAAAAATCCCAACAAGCTTCACACACACCAGCAGAATGAGCTGTCTTGCCTGAGCGGTGATTGGTCAGCTTTGTAGCTGTGTGTGTGTGTGTGTGTGTGTGTGTGTGTGTGTGTGTATGGCTCAGAAATGGCCGTTTATCAGAGTTTGAGCTGTTTTTTTCTGCTTGGTCTTGTATCTTAGCTGCTTTGCCTGCTATTGATTGACCCCTGATCTGAATTATCGATTAACTGATCGGCTTCCTTGCCACATAAGATCCTCTTTCATGTCTCTATGGATTTAGTGGTAGTTTCAATCAAACGGAGCCACCAGCCCCCCCAACAAACAAACATGGACACACTTGTGCTGGTGGGGGCAAGACCTGTGGACAATGGCACATCTCTCCTGACTCCCAAACCCAGGACGCCCAGCTCGTGACAGGGCAGGAGTAGTTTATGGAACCAGGAGCTCACCCTCCTGGAGACAGAGAGCTTTTGATGTGGAGTAATGAGTTTTTAGGGTGGCCTGTTGATTAATTACAATCATAGCTTAGCCTGGCGTGTGTGTGTGTGTGTGTGTGTGTGTGTGTGTGTGTGTGAGTGTGTGTGTGTGTGTGTGTGTGTGTGTGTGTGTGTGTGTGTTTCCACCAACCTAAATAAAGGATTTCTGCCATTAAAGCCCTCAGCTGGCCCCCTCGTCCTGGTCTATTACAGGTGCTTGTGCACCTCTGTGGTGTCTCAGCGTGTCTCCTGGAGTCTCACTGTGCCAGGCTTTCTTCTAATGACGCTTTCAGTAATGGTGGCATTAGCCAGATGGAAGCTCAGTTCTCCCCCTGTCCTGTCCATCACTCCCACGGCACAGTGGACCCCCCCCCCCCCCCCCCAAACACACTTGCCCCACCCACATAGCCTATGAATTATTCATTAGACTGTTACCCACGGAGTCCTCTGGGCCCTGCCCACCTGTTCTGACAGTGTCTTGCGCTCTGCTCACCGTTGTTTTAAATGGGGGTGTGCTGCAAGTCGTCCAGATGGGGATTCGCGGGTGGAGGGCGGGTGGGGTGCGGGTGTGTGCGGGCAGAGGGCGGGTGTGTGCGGGTGGGGGCGGGTGTGTGCGGGTGTGTGCGGGCAGAGGGCGGGTGTGTGCGGGTGGGGGCGGGCGGAGGGCGGGTGTGTGCGGGCGGAGGGCGGGTGTGTGCGGGGCTCTGCTCATGCACGTGGTTGTGTGTGTCGGGCCTGATGAACTACTCCAAACCCTCACGCTTGCTGTTACAGGGAACGTTGAGCACTTACTGCGACCTGCGTACAGCACTGTTATATACATCTGCACCATCAGCTGAATCTGCCCGTCTGGCTACTACAGACCAGACAGGAGGTTTACAATACCTGTAATAAACACACACACACACACACACTTCTAAAGAGAGAGAAAGTGTGTGTGTATACTGCAGCAAGTTGTCTAGTTAGTGAGTGTGCGCACAAGCGTGTGTGTGTGTGTGTGTGTGTGTGTGTGTGTGTGTGTGTGTGTGTGTGTGTGTGTGTGTGTGTGTGTGTGTGTGTGTGTGTGTGTAATTGTAATTGATCCATGCTGCTGAGCTCTGGCCTGATTGAACTGCACTATTTCAGGTTCCATCTCGGCGTCCCAGCGGACTGTGAATAATTCACCACAGTGACCTTCTCTTTCTGCCCAAAAAGCCACACGCACAATATGCTAGTACTCCTGGTCTATCCAGACTACTGCAGTGTGTGTGTGTGTGTGTGTGTGTGTGTGTGTGTGTGTGTGTGTGTGTGTCATGCACTCATGCATGCACGTGTGGTCGTGTATTTTTGGATGTACAAAAGAAGAGAATTCTGGCCAAAAGAATAGGCATGCTTGATACCATTTTTAATATATGTACATTAAACTTAAACTAGACAGTACTTCATAATATAATATGTATTTTTGCCTAAATAGACCACCAGTACTCAAACATCCAGTGAGGTGGTCACCCAATGGTAACCACTTCAATTACACATTCAGTAATAACAAACAGAAATGTTCCTTTACAGTGATGCCCTACTATGGAAAGACTTGAATTGTTGAACGTCACATTGGTCTTCGATGCACTGTGTGAATCATTCTGGTAAACCCCAGGGCTGCTAGTCTCCAGCGGTGTGTGCGAGCGAGCGTGCTGACTAGCGTGCTAGCTAGCCCCAGGTGCAGGTGGACTCTGAGGTCTGCGGGGTGCTGATCACGTCTGCTCATCTGACCAGCTTCCTGTGTCTTCAGGCTCTTCAATCTGACTCTGAAGAAACTGGTGATGCTGAAGGAGTTGGACAAGGATTTGACCTCCGTCGTCATCGCCGTCAAACTCCAGGTACACGTTACACTGGAAGCTTCACACTATGTCCCCCCCCCCCCTTTCCGGTTCTGTCTGTATCTGTCAGTTTCCTGTTTGTGCTCTTCTTCACCTCCTCTCTGCCCCCCCCCCCATCTTCTCCTCTCTCCTTCCTTTCAGAATGAAGTGTTAATGGGAACCTCACGGAAGATCTGCTGTCAGAAGTGTGAAAGTGCAAAAATATTCACCATCTGCTCACTTCCTCCCTCTCTCTCTCTCTCTCTCTCTCTCTCTCTCTCTCTCCCTCTCCCTCTCCCTCTCTTGCCATATTCCTCCCTCCCTCTCTCTTTTTCCTGTTCTCTCTTTACTTCTTTTTCCAGGGATCAAAGCGAATTCTGCGCTCCAATGAGATCTTATTGTCTTCAGCTGGACTGACCGAGACTGACTTGCAGCTGACCTTTTCATTACAGGTATCCCCATATACACGTGTATCACAGAGTCCTACGGCCCTTATTACACAGCAACTGTTAAAATAACTTTAGCGACAGGCTTCCAAGTTTCATTTTAAATGAGTTATTGAATTACACGGCTTGGGTTTGAAGTAAGACATCTTGGTTTGACTGGGTGAGGGAGAACGTGATGTCCACCACCTTGTGACAGAACTCCAGCATGTCCCGTGTCTCGTCTGACCCCCCCCCCCCCGTGTGTCGCAGTACCCACATTTCCTGAAGCGCGATGCCAACAAGCTCCAGATCATGTTGCAGCGGAGGAAGCGCTACAAGAACCGCACCATCCTGGGCTACAAGACCCTCGCGCTGGGCCTGATCAACATGGCCGAGGTGGGAGTCCCGCACAGAGCCCCGTACGGCCGACCCGTCGGGGAGGGAGAGAGAGCGTTTGACAGCATCGTTATTTTAGTGATGAAACCTCTCTCTCTCTGTATCTATCTCTCTCTCTCTCTCGTCTGTCTTCGTCTCTCCGCCTCCACCCAGGTAATGCAGCACCCTACTGAAGGTGCCCAGGTGCTGGGCCTCCACAGTCAGCTGAAGGAGGCGTCGGTACCGGTGGCGGAGGTGCGGGTCTACTCCCTGTCCAGCCAGCCCATCGACCACGAGGGGCCCAAAGCCAAGATGAATGGTGAGAGTGTGGGGAATGAGGGTGGGTGTGTGTCGGAGAACTGACGCCAGTGAGATTAACTGGGGTGGAGCTGGAGATCACATTGATCTGGAGATCTCGTTGGTCTTGGTGAGCTTTAAGGAGCATGTGTCTACTGTACTGTGTCCTCCTCTATTCCACTGGCTGGGTCTGAGGTTTGACTCATTTGTTTTTATTTCCTTCTGTTCACTTGATTGCTGTCTCCTTCTCTCTTTTTTTTACATTTTCTCTCAATTTTGTTCTTTCTTTCACACTTGTTCAGATCGCTCTCCAGACATAGATAACTACTCTGAGGAGGACGAGGAGAGCTACTCGTCAGAACAGGAGGGCAGTGACGACCCGGTCCATGGACAGGTAACGGAGACGGAACCTGTCTGTCTGCTGATGAGGGAGAACAGGAGGACGCAGATAGACAGGAACAGGATGAGAAAGGGTGTGTGTGTGTGTGTGTGTGTGTGTGTGTGTGTGTGTGTGTCGCATGTCTCCATTCACAGTATCTGTTTGATGAAGATGATGAGGTGAGAAAGAAGAAACCTCGACGTAAACTTCAATCCAGTGCGGCAATCACCAGAGTAAGTACACACACACACAAAGTAATACCCAAACTTTGTAGAGCTGGAATGAGCCAAACTGAACAAAAGTAAATCAGAAATGAGTGATTATAAATGCCAATGATCATTACTCCATATGCACGCACACATACATATACACTCACAAACTCACACACACACACACTCGAGAGGACCATCGGTCATTATCACGGAAACTGCTAGGATAATGTATCACTCTTTATAACACAGTTTAGCACTTTTAATGGATATAAATGCATATACTAAGCCTCATTTAACACAAGGGTGATCACACACACACACACACACACACACACACACACACACACACACACACACACACACAGCTGTATCCATTGGATCTGATGGGGCCTTTTGCAAATAATCCAGCATCAGCGTCTAGACTGACTAGAAACCGCCAATAAAATTAAAATTGTTTGTGGTTGTAATCTATTCCTTTATGCCAAAATGTGATGGAATCCTGTTGAGGTGTGTGTGTGTGTGTGTGTGTGTGTGTGTGTGTGTGTGTGTGTGTGTGTGTGTGTGTGTGTGTGTGTGTGTGTGTGTGTGTGTGTGTGTGTGTGTAACCACTCACACTCCCCTTTCCCTCCACAGCAGCCCAATATCAAGCAGAAGTTTGTGGCCCTGCTGAAGAGGTTTAAAGTTTCGGACGAGGCAAGTGCCTGTTAGTTCTGCTGGTCCTGGACCTGCAGTCCTCTCCACTTGTCCTGCTCTGTGGCATGTTCTCTCGCTTCCTCAATCTCTCAAACATAATCTACAGTGCTGCTTGAAACTTTGAACTCTTTGACTAGTTTGATTTCTCAGTTGTCTTACCGACTTTTTAAATATGAAGTATCAGTTTCATGTTCATCAGTTCCATTTACTTGTTTTGAGGGAAATGTGTAGGTTGCCACCAGACTGTATGAAACACTGAATCAGAACATGAGCAGAAGTAATTGAACCACAGCTCAATTGGTAAACCACAATTGGGTAAAAGACTCATGTGAAACACAAGAGTGCTCAAGTACGCAGACCAATCAGAGGAGACAACCAAGGGAGAGGAAGCCAGCCAAACCACTGTTGTGCCAAGGCGTAAAGCACACAGATGAACAATGCTGAGAGCAAAGGAGACATCTGAGGACATCAGGAAGAAGATGGTAACCCCATCAGTCTGGATTTACCAATGGAGGGAACTCCATATCACCACAACTCCACCCAGTAGGTGAGAGCCATCACAACTCACACCAAGAAGCGCCAGAAAAATAACAATTCGGGTAAAGACCAACCCACACGTCACCTCCAGAGAGATGTAGAACTCTCTGGCAGCATCTGAGAGAACTGTAGATGTGTCTACAATCAGGCAAAAATCAATAGACACGGCATTCATGGGAGAGTTGCTAGAAGGAAGCATCTGTTATCCAAGACACAACATGGTTGCCCATTTAAACTTTGCCAGAGAGCACTTAGACAAACCAGAGGCTTTCTGGGAGTCCATTTTCTGGACAGATGAGTTGAAAATTGAATTATTTGACCACAATCACAGACACCATGTTTGGAGGAGAGACAACACTGCATATAAAGAGAAGAACCTCCTCCCAACAGTGAAACATGGTGGTGGAGATGTGAAGGTCTGGACCTGATTTACTGCCTCCAGACCTGGACGACTCCATATTATCCAGAGAACCATCAATTCTGGACCATCAACAAATGACCAGAATGTCCTGCCGTCATTCAGGGAGTTGAAGCTGGGACGGAAATGGATTATGCAACAAGACAACGACCCAAAGCATTCCAGCAAAACTACCAGAGAATGTCCTAAGAGAAAGAAGAATTGCACTCTGGATTGGCCCAGTCAAAGTCTGGATCTCAATCCCATAGAAACGTGGTAAGATCTGAAGATGTCTCCAACCTCTCAACTGGAGTTCAGCAAGGAGGACTGGGCAAACATCTCAAAAAGCAGATACGAGACACTCTGCTACAAAAGGAAGTCCTACAAGCTACTAACTAAGAGCTCGCATACGTTTCTTTGAGAAAATACTTTTGTTGAATAAATAATGAAAATTATTTACTGTGTGTCCTTTATGTGGAAGGTCTACTTTAAAATTGTGATTTCATATTATTATTTCATTGTGTTTTAGAAAACAATGGCCATGTTTGAGTGGTTCACAATTTCAAGCAGCACGGTGTGTGTGTGTGTGTGTGTGTGTGTGTGTGTGTGTGTGTGTGTGTGTGTGTGTGTATACTGCGTGATATATATAAATATGAGAAAAGAAAAGAGTGCAACAGGTGTGTGTGTCTGTGTGTACATACACACACGTGTAATGTGGCGTGAAGAATAAGGGTCACGTGTCTCCTGTCTCCATGGCCTGGGCGTGTAGGTGGGCTTCGGTCTGGAGCACGTGTCACGTGAGCAGATACAGGAAGTGGAGGAAGATCTGGATGAGCTGTACGACAGTCTGGAGATGTACAACCCCAGCGACAGTGGACCAGAACTGGAGGAGACCGACAGCATCCTTAGCACGCCCAAACCAAAGCTGAGGTCTCACACACACACACACACACATGCGCACACAGCCATGTGCACACACACACTTACATACATGTAAGAATTCATATGACTCTGACACAGTCAAATATTAAATCGACATGGACACCACAGTGTGAAGTCAGAGATGGAGTATAGAGCGCCCTCTGGTGGTGAGTAATGTCTGTAACGTCCTTGGCACGGTAACCTCTAGCGTGCACTCTATCATTAACAAAATCACTGTAATTAGTGAAGAACTCACTCTGTTTAAATCAGTCTGATCAGTCCGAATTAACTGTAGCCTCAACACAAGAATGTTTTATTTCACACTAATTGTGTTTGTACGTGTAACTCCAGAATGTAAACACAGCAAGGCTAGTATTCCACAATTCTGGCCAAATATGCAGAAAAGTGGGGGGGCACACATGTTGTGGCCGGGGTGAAGCACCTGGGCGGAGCCCTGGGCATGTGGGCGGGGTTTGGGCCATCAGGTGAGGTTTGACTGTGTGTGGTGTGACTGTTTGTGCAGGCCATTCTTTGAGGGAATGTCCCAGTCAAGCTCACAAACAGAGATTGGCAGCCTGAACAGCAAGGGGAGCCTGACCAGAGAACCCTTCAGCCCTGTGAGTGTGTGTGTGTGCGCGTGTGTGTGTGTGTGTGTGTGTGCGCGCCTCCTTTTTCTTGTGTCTGTGAACGAGCATGATGTGAGGATAAACTGGGAGGATTAGAAATATATCAGTAGAAATGATGGGATGGTGAATAGGGGGACACCATGGAAGGAGAGAGGGATGAAGAGGAGGGTGTAGTGATGAAGAGGCCACACTGAGCCGAACTGGGCTGAGTCATTACAGTACACACCAGGCTTTGCTTTCACGTCTACCCATAAATCTGCGCATTTCAGTTGCTTTGAATTCCTGCTGATTCCTGGTGTCAGTGAAATTCAGTCCACAACTGTGTCATGAAAAACGACTCCATGTTTATTCTGCATCCCGTAGAGAATGTTGGATAATTTCTTAATGCACTTTAGCTGAAAATCACTTCCAGTGGTCAGTACATAATAGATCAGTGACCAACACTCTATCTGAGCATCTAGCATTATTATGTTACTGGATTTAAAGTAATTTCAGCAATTGCAGTAATGAGGTGTTGAGGGTTTGTTGTATTTCCTGTGTTTGTCCAGCAGGGGGAGCAGCCCCCCTCTGATAAAATTAAACACTCACGCAGTCGCAACCTGGAAGAGGTGCAGAAGGAGACAGATGGACTGGTGAGATACTGACCTGGTTCAAAGAAACAAACGCTCACATATCTTACTGTTGCAGGTCTCATTGTGTGTGTGTGTGTGTGTGTGTGTGTGTAGGAGGGGAATGACCAGGAGCTCTTTGTGGACATGGGTCCCTCCATTACTGTGTCTGCAGCTGAGAAACCCCGCACTCCACTGAAGAGTAGCAAGAGTGAGGGTCAAACGATGCCCTCACCCAGGTCTGTACACACACACACACACAAACACATGCTCACATATACACACACACGTTCTCATACTCATACATGCATGCACATACACACTCAGATAACACTAGTGCATATTGCAAGCCTTTTTTAAGGACTTGGATGAAGAAAATTAACGTGTGTGTGTGTGTGTGTGTGTGTGTGTGTGTGTATCAGGTTGGAGGGCGTGCACACACCCCGTCAGAAGCGAAGTACTCCGATGAAGGAGCGTCAGCTCTCCAAACCACTGAGTGAACGAACAAACAGCTCGGACAGCGAGAGGTCCCCAGAACTAGGACACAGCACACAGGTGAGACACACACACACACACACACACACACACACGCGCGCGCACGCACACACACACACACACACACACACACACACGGCACTAATCCTGTCGTGAAAAATAATGCTAGCCTTCATACATCTGAAATCCTCTTTCTCTCGTCATGCGTTGCTCTCTCTCTCCGTTTGTTGGTCTCTCCTTCTTTCTCTCCTCCTCTCATCCCCCCATCTTGGGCGTAGGAGTCGCTCTAAATAAGTAATGTTAATGCACAGGAGCGTTGTGCTGCCTAGTTCCACTGATTCAGTTTGAATTATTCATGTTGACTTGACTCATCTGTGTGTGTGTGTGTGTGTGTGTGTGTGTGTGTGTGTGTGTGTGTGTAGGTCCTTAGGAAAGCTGTGTATGATCAGTTGAATCAGATTTTGTTGTCTGATTCTGCACTACCTGAGAGCCTCATCCTTGTCAATGGCAATGACTGGCAAGGCCAGGTACGTACGTGTGTGTGTGTGTGTGTGTGTGTTATACTAAATGCACTTTAATGCTCTAATTACACAGGCCTTGTAATAGACCACTGTGCTCTGGGATAGGGCAAACTTTTTAGTGTGTTTACTTACTTTAGTATGTGTGTGTGTGTGTGTGTGTGTGTGTGTGTGTGTGTGTGTGTAGTATGTTACAGAGCAGCTGCAGGCCCATAAGCAGCCGGTGGTGTGTACGTGTTCAGCTGCAGAGATCCAGGCTGTGCTCTCTGCTGTGCTCACACGCATACAAAAGTTGTGAGTGATCCACCCAAACACACTAACCCCAACTCTTCCTCACAGGCCAACCCCAACTCTTCCTCACACACTAACCCCAACTCTTCCTCACACACTAACCCCAACTCTTCCTCACACACTAACCCCAACTCTTCCTCACACATTAACCCCAACTCTTCCTCACACACTAACCCCAACTCTTCCTCACACGCTAACCCCAACTCTTCCTCACACGCTAACCCCAACTCTTCCTCACACACTAACCCCAACTCTTCCTCACACACTAACCCCAACTCGTCCTCACACACTAACCCCAACTCGTCCTCACACACTAACCCCAACTCGTCCTCACACATTAACCCCAACTCGTCCTCACACATTAACCCCAACTCTTCCTCACACACTAACCCCAACTCTTCCTCACACACTAACCCCAACTCTTCCTCACAGGCCAACCCCAACTCTTCCTCACAGGCCAACCCCAACTCTTCCTCACAGGCCAACCCCAACTCTTCCTCACAGGCCAACCCCAACTCTTCCTCACACACTAACCCCAACTCTTCCTCACACACTAACCCCAACTCTTCCTCACAGGCTAACCCTGCCATTTAAAGCCAGTAATGACATTTTGTCCCCCCCCCCCCAGCTGTAACTGTAACTCCTCCATGCCGCGGCCCGTCAAGGTGGTGGTTGTGGGGGCTCAGAGCTACCTGGGCGCCATCCTGCACTTCTTCGTCAGCCAGCTGGCCAGTAAGACGTCTGATTGGCTGAACCACATGCGCTTCCTGGTGGTTCCCCTTGGTGAGTTGACCCCAGGGCTCTGACCTCTGACCTCTGACTCATCTACTGGCTTCTCTAGACTTCTAATGACTTCAATCCACTCGTTAAAAATGTGTGTTTACGTTGAGAGGATGTACTGCCAAATTTTACAATAAATGGCAGTCGTTCATCTCCTATTTCAAGAATTTGGATGTACTACCGAACTAGTTTTGTGTGCTCGTTTTTTCTTTTCTCTTTTATATCTTTTCATCTAGCATAAACAGCCATTAACGTTTGCTGGTTGTGGTGAGCCGAGCGGGGCGGCTTGGGTGGGGGGTTGTTCTTTGTTTGTTACTTTTTCTTAAAATTGATTTTATTTATTTATTTATTTTTTTGGGGGGGAGGGGTATATGGGATATATTGTTTCAAAAAAATGGGAAAGGTGGACTGTATTGTTGTGATTGGATGCAAGTGTTTTTTTTCCCAAATGAAAAAATTGGAGAGAAAGAAAAAAAAATGTGTGTTTACCACATTCTCATCATCAGATTAATTTTGACAGTAAATCTTGGTAGTCTATTTGAATTTGCTCATAACTTGAATTGCACATAATAATTTTAGTTAGTTTACCTGCTAACGCTTCCACTCACTTCTGTGTATCCAGGCTCCCACCCTGTTGCTAAGCATCTGGGTGCCCTTGACAACCGATATTGTTCCGTCTTCCTGGACGGAGCGTGGAGAGAGTTGTTCAGTCGCCCTGAACCTCCACAGTCAGGTACAGTGACTCACAAGTGGGTCAAACTCTAAATGTGCGTGTGCACACGGACTCACATGCTGACTCATGTCTCCCCCTCTCCTCCCTCTCTCTCTCTCTCTCTCTGTGTGTAGATGTGTTGGACGTGGCCGGACGTATAGCTCAGTACATCAGTGGAGTCACACTCACCCACCAGCTCCCGGTCGCAGAGGCCATGCTGACATGCAAGCCCAGAACGTGAGTGGACACTCGGCACACATCCACCTAACAGGAGCTTCCCAGCTGGAGACCGCACGCACGCACGCACACACACACACACACACATACACACACACACACGCACACACACCCCTACCTGGGCTCTACCTCATCTCCGGTTTACATATAATCCTTCTTAATCTTTCAGTGAAGCAAATACATGATCATCTGTGTCGGAAATATTTAATCTCTACAGCAAGGAGTGTGTCAGCACACAGATGACCGTCCCCACACGTTCCCTGTGCCTTGTTTATTTGTATTTGTTTGATAAATCAGTTTTATGATGGTTTGATTGACGCGTTTCCTCCTTCACTCCGACAGGCGGGATGAAGATTCCTATCAGAAGTTTATCCCTTTTATTGGTGTAAGTAACAGTTTGAAATTTTATGATGCAGTTGTACAATCACGGATGCAAACAGCGGAATTGACACTGAAATGTTTTACAGGTTGTGAAAGTGGGCCTGATCGAGCCGGGTCAGACATCTACAGGTCGGTGCACGGTCGCTGTGGTAACCTGTTCACTCCTTTACAAAATCTTTACGAAACATAGGAACTTTTTTCAGTGAAGTAAATGACCATGTGTGACGTTCATGTGATGTTCCCATGATGCCGCGTGTCCTAGGCGATGCCGAAGAGGGCGTGTCTGTAAATTTGTCCGTCCCCTCCACGTCGCCGCCCTCTCACGGCTCTCCGGCGAATCTTAAAGAGACGGCCACGCCCCCCTCCTCCCCCTCCATGGGGGCAGTGCTGGCCCTGCAGGGGTGAGTGTGCATCTGTCCTCAGACATTCACACAACTCGCACTACGATCACTGGCTTTGAAACCCTTGGGCTTCACTGCCGACATTAAATAATATATGTATTAAATAATATATTAACATTTTATCATTTTAAATTGAAGACTATATACATAAGAATTACAGATCTGAATATATTAGACATCGGAATATTATATTAGACAAATCTGAATTTAAACATGTATGCCACTGTACATATGTCTACCTACATTAAATACAGAAGCATGTGCGTACAGTAAAGTGTTGAGTGATATAACTAGCAGCGGTAAAAATTCAATTAAAACTTTAAAGTACACCCATGCAGTAGAATGACACGGTAGAATGACACAGGGGAACGACACCTTTTACAGTGTATAAAACCATGAAAGCAGTTTCCATTAAAGTGGACTGACAACGTTAATTAAAGCATTTTGCCTGGTTTTCCCAGCCTGTCCTTTCTACTGGTGGACATGACTTAAGAGATGAATGATACCTTTCCACCGCGAGCTCTGAGCAACGACATTCCTCCCTTCATTCCTTTAGTCTTTAGTCATTCTATCCCTTGACGTGGTGGGTGTTCTTGAACCCCCCCCCCCTTCCCAAACTAATATGAACACTAACTTTCATCTCACTAGAACACAATTGTTTGTGTGTTATTAATTTATTTCTATCATATCTGGAAGTTTGTTGCTGCATGAAAGAAGAAATTTGATCTTGCTAAATAACCACTGAAGATTCTGAATGTAAATTTTCCCAAGGTGAAACGAGCAGAGCCGTTAGTGTCATGACATTTCGTGAAGTTGGACAGCTGAACTACTTTCTCACACCAACTAGCTTTAGAAAACAATAACGCAAGTCTGGGCTAATCGCAGATGAAGCAGTCTGGGCTGATTACAGAACAGAGGGCTCTAAGTGCCCAGGGGGGGTAATGAAGGAGGGTAATTTCATCATTAAGCAGTTTGAAGGAAGCTGAGACCACTAGATCTTGCTCTGTCCTAAGACTACCCTAACGGAACAGTCCGCCTCTCCTGATTGGCTGAGGTGAGAACAGATGTGGAATACTAAAGCTGAGAAATGCATGTTCAGATATGAGCAGAAAAACGCTCATTTACAGACCATTTATTCAATGATGGATCTTTAATTGTTTTATGTTCCCACAATTAATATTAACACGTCCATTGAAAGGTTCCAAGAATTTTGAATAATCCTCATTCTGAAAACGTACACTTAAAATGTTTTAAAGTGAGCTTAGCAGCTTTAGAGCTGTGTTAAGTGGAGCTCTTGTGTTGCTCAATGTTTTAAGCAGCACCAAATTACTTCTAAATGTCACAGAACTATTTTAATGCTACACAGAAGCCCAATTTGGTTGCAAGAAAGTGAAAACAAGTGCAGATAATCATCTTTGAAAAGATTCATTTGATGTAAAACATTTCAGTAGCAAATATGTGTATGGCAACATGTTGTGAATTGTTCTCTGGGTGTGCACGTGTCTCGTAGGAGCCCCAGCATGTCCCACGGCGTGGACGCCATCGGGCTGCAGGTGGACTACTGGCTGGCGTCTCTGGCGGAGAGGCGTCGTGAGGGCGAGAGGAGAGACACAGGCTGTAAGAACACCCTGAAAAGCGCCTTCAGGTCCCTGCAGGTCAGCCGCCTGCCAGGAGGGGGCGCCAACGATCCACACGCGTCCGTCACCACCATGTCCATGATGGTGGTCACAAAAGAGAAGAACAAGAAAGGTGAGGGGAGGGGGGAACAAACGTGTTGTTGATGCATTTGCTGTTGGTGAGAACTACACGGAAACTCGTGAGAATGGCAGAAACTCGGCTGAGGACTGCAGACGAGCAACACGAGAAATAAATGAGACATTGAACAGAGATGTTGCATGAATATCTTAATATTAAATGATAATTATCAAGTCATGCTTTCAGCTCCACAACCTGCGTTTCGTGACGGCAGTCCGTTCATTTCCACTTTGCACCATTTCTGTAGTTCCGACCATCTTCCTGGGCAAGAAGCCTAAAGAGAAAGAGGTGGACTCCAAGAGTCAGGTGATCGAGGGAATCAGTAGACTCATCTGTTCAGCCAAGCAGCAGCAGACCATCCTGAAAGGTACTGCAGACCACAGAACCGCCCGACCCCTGAACTGGGCCCGACACCCAGTACTGACCTCCAAACCCCCAACATGGTCACAGGTCTTTTCGTCACAATCTGTTCCTGTTCTCGTTCTTAGTGTCCATCGATGGTGTGGAATGGAACGACGTGAAGTTCTTCCAGCTGGCCGCCCAGTGGCCGACTCATGTCAAGTACCTCCCGGTCGGACTGTTTGGCTACAGCAAACCGCCCTCCTAAGACTGCCCACTCATCCTCTAACTCCTCCCCCTCACTCAGCAGCCTTCGCCCTATTGCACACGGCTCCTGACAGTCGGAATTGCTAGCCAATTGTAGCGGAGTTGTGAGGAGGAACCCTCCCCTAAATGATGCTCTGATTGGGGGTAGGTGGCGTTGCAGGGCTTGTGTAAGGGGCTGAGATGTACTTTTGATGGCGCTAGTCACTTTTATTTATTGAAAGGTCAAAGAGCACGAGTTGTGAGCATTACAAGCACAAAATGGGAGACCTGCAGTCTACCAACAAGTCACATTACTGTCTGACAGCATGACAAAGCAGAATTCCAAAAAAGATGGCCCTTAACATGACCTTTAACCTCATTGATGCTGTGCACTCTTGAACATGATTGGCCTCACTATCTGTGTTTTGGTGGAGTCAACAAACACCGTTAAACTCCGATCTGCATGTCTACATCACCCACCATCCACTAGTAGAAGTCGTGTTGTTATGCAGTATATGTACCTGTGCATGTGATCAGCTGTGCTAACCGTGCAGTTACTATTAGTTACCTGAAACTTATTTTTTTGGTTTAGTATGTAGAAACTTGATGACACAGAGTTTGTCCATTTTAGCAGTGAAGTGGTTGCTGTATCCACGGGCTTCTTCTGTCAGCGTTTTTCCTTTATTTTATACACAAGTTTGGTCTTGTAGGAGCTTTTAACTATTTGGTTCTAATACGAGTACATCAAAAAGTGTCCTTTTAAGAACTTGTATGTAGCTCAAGTAAAGGTTTTATTGTTTATTTTATTTTCCTTCATAAACCATATCTCCAAAGATCACATTGGCCAATCTGAATGTAAACTTATCACCATCCAGCGGTCACACCAAGACACCAACATGGTTGTAGTAAAACTGACTGGTGTTCCATAGAGCTTAGTTGTCCTTTCAGTGGTAATAAGGAAAGTTGGCTTCATATGAATTTTTACTCTAGGTTGACGTGAATTTCACTCATATGGAGATAAAAGAAAACCCATGCTTGTTATCAACATGTGACTAATTGTCAGTTGACACTGTGTTTTTCAGCATTCTTCAGTAGACTTGGGTAGTTAAGTATGAAGTTTAGGGCTGGAACCCTGTGGAAAGCTATGCACGTAATTTACATTAACTTACTCAAACACATTTTCTTTCACAGTACTATTTTGTTGGAGGTTAGGAAATTACCCTTAAAGAGAGAGTTCTCAATAAATGAAGCAACTCTTTGCCAGGTAGTATGCTATCATTGCTTGTGTAAACTATGTCTTTAAAGGGATATTCCAAACCAAATTCACAGTTTATCCTTTATCCATAGGTTAAGTATGTTTGTTCCCACTGTCATTGTTTGGTATCCAAAGCAAGGTCTGTTTAAACTTCCATCTCATATTTTGTTTATTGTGTCCTACACATTCTGGCAAAAAATATTAGAGCCCATAACCTTTGGACTCTCGGATTTCATTTGTATTTGATTACCTCAGTCAGAGCGTGCTGGCTTAGAGCCAAAGCCAAACTCTACCCCTCCTCTGTTGTAGTGATGATGGGGCTATTGTCCTCAGAACCAAGGTTATGTGGCTTAAAATAAGGAAACTAATTTCTCCCTTTTAAAATAAGTATAGAAAAATGTTGCAGCAAAGGCATGGATATAATCTAAAAATTAACACATTTTAGTCATGAAGTACCTTCCTCTGTGCTTCGAAAATGTATCATGTAAAAGAAACGATGCACCCCGATATTGAGATGTAATTCTGCCGTATTATCTTTTTGCTTTCTTCCTTATGAGGAAGTGATCGCTAATTTTCTTCAAGCACGGTTTGTCCACCTATTGTGGTTCTGAGTAATGTCCTCTAAAACGACTAAAACTTTCCTCACTATCAGGAATTGCATATTAAACTCTAAGGAACGCTTTTCAAAGAGCAGATCTGGCATCAGGTTGCCGCTCACAATTGGAGTCTTTCACATGAAGAGCTATGAGCTGGTGCTGATCCTAAATCAGAGTGTATGAGCTACTATCGCCCTTTACTTGCTAAGCTGCTACATAGTTGTAGAAACAGGCAGCTTCTACTGAAGTGTTGTTATATTTTTGTCTAAGACTTATGTGAGGTATATTTGTTGGTGTTAAGGTGACAAAGAATTTAGTGTATGAAATTAGGTTATTAAAAACAAAATATCTATAAATAATGTTGTGCCACTGTAAGAGTGATATGAGTGTTGGTTTTGTGTGAGCATGTGTTAATTTCAGTGGTCACTGAATTTTAGTGGTGTATATTTTTAGCAGTATACCTACCTTGGTACCCTGTACCAAGACACAAGGCTACATGAGACCTGTGGTTGGCTAAGCTTGTGACTTTCCAATGGGTTGTTTCTTATGGAAATGACATGCAAATAAGGACTTCTCCACCCATTTAAATGCAGCAAAAACTACAGCAGTGTACAAAAAAATTTGTGGTATTTTATGGGGTCTCTGTGTTCGTCTATCACATTCTAAGTCCTGAAGGTTTTTGAATCGGATACAAAGATCCAATCCTTGGAATTTTTTTGTGTGGCAAAAAGTATTAACAAAGTTTTGTTACAGTCCAAATGGGACAACTGCAATATTTCTTTGAACGCTTATTCCTAGAGTGGATGTTAACAATTGTTTTTTTTTTTATGTTTTAAATTATGCTTGTTTTGCATAAACAGTTTTGCATAAAGAGCTTGCCAACATGCTACTAAATCTTCCATAGCACAGCACTTTTTAACACTTCGTACTGATATAACTCACAAAATAGCAACAACTAAAGGAAAACTTGGAATGAGCAGTTCATAGTCTTTATCCAGAATTTGCTATGTAGGCACTCAGGCATAGCGCCCAGGATTAGACCGCTGCCCTGTTCTGGGTGTGTTACTTGTATCATGACTTTGACACACTGCGTCACAGCAGCTACCAGGGGGCGGAGCTTCATCAGACCCTGCCTCAAGTGTCTCAAGTGCTTAGTGTCTTGGGGATCTTTGATCAGCTCTTGAAGTAGAGCAGACCATCAATAATTCCTTCTGGGTGCCTGCTATCTTTCCCTTTTATGCAGAATTAAACCTTGAATCTCCAGAAAAGATCCATCAAAGAACCTGGTAGCCTTTCTTGTGCAATGATTGTGTGCTGTAAGCAGTGGCTCTTTGTGCAAAACTTTTTCAGCAGTGATCACCTTTAAGTGATGCTGTCCCGATGTATCAAAGCTCATGCTCACAGATATTCGAAGTTCTCCAATGTAGCCTGACCCATATTTCAAACAATCTCGTTAATTGGAGTTGTTACACTTTTATTCCCTTTTATTGATTTTTAATATGCTGAATATGAGTCCAGAGATGATGGTGAGTATCAGAAGGTTCTAGCTAGCCTGTTCTGTACCAGTTAAAGTGTAAGACCCAGGACATGTAGTATTGCTCATCTAATAGGAATCGTCACAAATATAGACGCTCCCCCTCCCCGCAACATCACTCATTTAAACGCGACGTCATTCTAACAGAGACTGAGATGAGATTTGTTCAATTTGAAGTTGCAATGCTGTCTCATTCTGAACCGTCTCCTGGTGATCTGGGTGTGAACAGCGCATGCTTAAAACCCTTTAGTGCTGTTCAGTCTGTCATGATTCCTGGACCAGTCATTGTGTCTGTGTTTTGTGTGATGTCAATGTTTTACTGTCCTTACTGAGCAAATTCCTTGCACACTGATTGAAAACTAATACTTTGTAAAGCAATTGTATTATTATTTTTTACTCTTCACTCCAGCATATGGGCCTGATTTCCTAAAGTTGTTACCATTCATGGAATTTGTCAGAAACTGCAAAACCAGTTATTGGGAATGAAGTTTGTCATAATAACTGATCCATAAAATTAATCATTATGTGTCTGCTGCTTTAGTAAATCTGGCCCTAAGAGTCTTTGAATTTCCTCATAATAGAGAGAATTCTTGTCTTGAATTCCACAAGCTTTTGTTTTCTGAATTCTTGCAAAAGTTAATCCCAAGGCTCAGAGGAGGAGTCTGGTAGAATAGCACTCTGACATTTGGCACGAACTTCTTGCTAGATGGAGAAACCAAGCTTGTGGATGAAGAGTATTTTTGCACATGCACTGTTTTGGTTTAGTAGTTTTCAGTCCGTTGCCTTTTGCCTATATCAAAAAGTAACAGTGCTTGTACATATCTTAAGTGCTTGTAATATGAATCTAGTTCTTGGGTATTTTTTGTTTGTATATTTTTTTTCAATTCAGTGTTTTGTAGTATTGCTTTTTTTTTCATGATTGAGCTGTCAGTGGGGTAATGTGTGGGATCAAAAAGTGGTCTTTTTTTAATAAACACTTTTATTTGTACTCTCCCTTCTTATAGTGTTTTTTACTGTTCGCTTCAAACAAACAACACACTTGGTCATTAGCTAAAGGTTTGGATGAACGTTTTTAGTAATTTACCTAAAAAAAATTACCACATTTTTCCTGAAAACACCCCCCCCCCCCCCCCCCCCCCCCCGGGTGGAGATGACGTCCCCGCGGCGGGCGAGGCCTGTGGCTCCCGGGAGCAGCGCTGACACAACAGCCATTTTCACATTGCAGCTGTCACCCGTATGACTTGGAGAAGGTTCTGGGGTGGCTAGCTACGATTATTCGTATCCGTCATACGATGAATAAATAACGGCCAGGTTTCCGCCGAGATGTGCTCTTTTTGTGCGCTGGGCAAGCCGGTGATATAAATTAATCGGTGTAGGTTCACCCAACCGGCGACCGGTCCATCACTGCTAGTCGTTTTCGCTAGCGTACCTGGCTAGGATGCTTCGGTTGTAATTAGCGACTTCAGCTAACGGATTTGATTTCAACTAGCAGCCGTTTGGCTAGTCGTCTGGAAGAACTGCGATTATTTTTTATTTTAACCACATATTTAAATACGAGTCTAGTGGATTCTTCACCTTTAACTACTTGAACTCAAAACACTGACGACAGTGTCGGCGGAGAAGGTAAGATGTTTGAATGAAACGCTGTTAACTCGGTCGTTTATCGTGGAAATACGTTATTTTTAACGTGTGTAACTTGGTCGTTTTCTGTGTAAATTCGAGTCGACGCGTCGATTTTGCCAGCGAGGCTCTCGGCCGTTAATACCGTTAGTTGCTGTGGCGACGGACTGACAGTTGTGCGCGCGAGGCGTCGCGGGCTTTGTCTCGCGCTCGAGACGCTGGTCGCTCGGCTAGCTCGAGGCTAAAAACAGTGACCGGCCGGTCGGCGCCTGGACTTAACCGTCCGATATGTGTCCGACATGTGTCCGCCTGTGTGTAACTCAAACACGGGTGGGGTATGTAGCTTAAACTGGGTGATGTAGCCAGCTTTAACTAATAAACACGGGGAGGGTTGTGTTGGCGACCGGGTTGTGGCGTGACTGATGTAGCTCAGCCCGTCATGGTGTCCTGTGTGTTCTCCTATAACCGCCTCGGACCTTTTGGGTTTTATTCAGCTTTCACAGTCACACATTTCATGAAGAACTATTAAACTAACCCAGTTAACTGGCCACCCATTACCACGTCTAGATATAATGCTGTGCTTTGCGATATTGACGTTAGTTTGTCCGTGTCACCTTGATCTGCTGTAGGTAATCACGTGTACGTTCATCTTAGCTGATGGGTTCAGTTCGTAGTACTGAGATGCTTGAACGATTGACCCGGTATCAACGGTTCCGCATCTCGCTACGGGCTCTGGGACGTTCTGGACGGACGGTCTTCCTCATCTTGCTGCATTGCAGTGAATACACGGGACGGGGGAGGGGGGGGCAGGGCGGGGTGGCGCCACCTGGCGGCCAGGGAGGGGAAGCTCAGGTGAGGATGAAATGAAACCTTCACAGGAGAGAGCAGGTCGTCTGTGTGTTGGTGGCTGGACTGAAGAGGCGTTATGGTCACATTATGGTTATCTACTGCACACACGTTGTGCTCAGTAGTGTGTTCGTGTGTTGTGAGTGTCGGCATGGAAGGCTCGGGGGTCAAATCATGCGCCGAGTGTCTTATTGAGGTGTTCCAGAGATCGACTTATTAGACCTGAAGTGCAATAATCACTCAGTGAAGGACAGTAATGTAGCACAGTCACTAATGGAGCCCTGACATACACACGTTACGTTTCACAGAGAGAGTGCTGCTTCTCCTGATATTACGTTACATTTGATTCTCCTACATGTGCGATGACACTCTGATATGCTTGGTGCTTATGTGAATTATGTCAGAGATGGAAAACATTTAAAATTAATTTAAAAAGTCTGCATTAGGTTAATATCCACAAGGCTTTTAAAAAGCCTTCAAGGTTAAGTTACACAGTGATCCCAATATAAGCAACATAGAAATAGCAAACTACATTCAGGGAATGTTCATTGCTTTTTCTTCCTGTGGTTTTCTGTCCCAGTTCTCCCCCAGCGAGTGTTAGTGAGAGTAAGCCGAGATGTCCACCATGGTGTACCCGCGGGAGGAGACCCTGGAGCGGCTCACGCAGGACGAGATCGTGCTGAACACCAAGGCCGTGATGCAGGGCCTGGAGACGCTGCGTGGTGAGCACGCCCAGCTCCTCAGCTCCCTGCTGGAGTGTGCCCAGCCGCCCGCCGCACAGGAGAAATCTGGCCTGCTCCGCAAGAGCCTGGAGGCCATCGAGCTGGGCCTGGGGGAGGCACAGGTAACCAGTCCCACCGCCACACCACGGTCCTCCAGCCAGCGTTTGACCTTCTCTGTCTGCTGTGGGTGGAGAGAGGTGGGAGCCAGGGGAAAGGTGGAGTAAATCCAGCCTCCGTCAGGAGGACGAGGAGCTGCCGTCCCTCCTGAGTGACACAACAGACCGGCGCTTGTCCCCCTGTCCCACGTTCGCTCAGATTATGCCACAGTCACCCATAGCTGCAGCTCCAACACAGCCAGTTGTCTCCGTTTACTCCGTCTCCTGTCAGCGAGTAACACCCAGTCGTGGGCGTCTCTCCTGGCTGCAGTTAAGGGCAGTTGGCACTTTTGCTGCATGTGAGCAGTAACTCTGAGATATGTTGTTATGTCTGGTGTTGTGTGTGGGTGGGGGGGTGTGCTTCCCCAGCTGTTGTCTGACAGGGGAGAGCTAGCTAGCTTATAGGTGGGAACTACCATGATGACTTTAGAGTCCACAAAAGTGGGCGCCTGAGCTTGCAACTGAAGTTTGTTTTTGTTTGTTTTGCGGAATCGCGCCCCTCCCTGATTGGCCGGCCAGGTGCTGATCGCGCTGTCGGGCCACCTGAGCGCGGTGGAGTCGGAGAAGCAGAAGCTGCGTGCCCAGGTGCGGCGTCTGTGCCAGGAGAACCAGTGGCTGCGTGACGAGCTGGCC
Source organism: Brachyhypopomus gauderio (assembly GCF_052324685.1). Lineage (NCBI taxonomy): Eukaryota > Metazoa > Chordata > Actinopteri > Gymnotiformes > Hypopomidae > Brachyhypopomus > Brachyhypopomus gauderio. The sequence continues at coordinate 6,296,075 of NC_135224.1, forward strand.
AACACGCAGCACAAGCTGCAGAAGAGCGAGCAGAGCGTGGCCCAGCTGGAGGAGGAGAAGAAACACCTGGAGTTCATGACCCAGATCCGCAAACTGGACGACGACGGCTCCTCGCCGGCGGACGACAAGCCCGCCGACAAGGACCGGGACAAGGACAGCCTGGACGACCTGTTCCCCAACGACGATGACCAGGGTCCGGGTAAGGGGCGACAGCTAGCTGCGTTAATAAAGATGTAGACATCTCGAGGAATCTCCCTGTAATCTTCGGTGATCTGATTCTAACCCCAGCCCAGCCCAGCGGCGAGGCGGCGGCCCAGCAGGGCGGGTACGAGATCCCGGCCCGCCTCCGCACCCTGCACAACCTGGTGATCCAGTACGCCTCGCAGGGCAGGTACGAGGTGGCCGTGCCCCTCTGCAAGCAGGCGCTGGAGGACCTGGAGAAGACCTCGGGCCACGACCACCCCGACGTGGCCACCATGCTCAACATCCTCGCCCTCGTCTACAGGTCAGTCCGGGAAGGTTCGGTGTTGGGTCGGTGGTGGGCCCGCTGTGCTGGCTGATCCACATTTCATATCACGTTTGCAGTATATGACTCACAGGATTACCAAAAACAGGCTGATGGGCCGCGGATGCATCGTGATGTAACGTTGGGGTCATGTTCACGTTCACAGTTTGTGATATTGTTGGAAATGTCAGATGAGTTGGCCTGCTTGAACATACACGTGTCTGGTGTGGTGTAGCCGTCGTGCTCACAACAGTGTGCCTGCATAGACTCACGTTACACATGGGTCATTTTTAGTTATGTTCAAATAAGACAGCTACAACATGCAATGCTAATTAAATGCATTTTAATGTTTATTCATATGCTGAATCACCCAGAGCTCAAGGGTTACGTATCCGCTCTGCTCCGCATAGGGACCAGAATAAGTACAAAGAGGCAGCCCACCTGCTGAACGACGCCCTGGCCATCAGGGAGAAGACCCTGGGGAAGGACCACCCGGCCGTGGCCGCCACCCTCAACAACCTGGCCGTGCTCTACGGCAAGCGGGGCAAATACAAGGAGGCGGAGCCCTTGTGCAAGAGGGCGCTGGAGATCAGGGAGAAGGTGTGTGGGATCCGTGAGAGAGGCTGGGATCAGATAGACTGCAGGGTTCAGGTCTGAGTGGATGTTGTCAGGGCTGTGTGTGTGCAGTGCTGTGGTTTAACAGTTACACAACACACACACTGGGCACCTGGCATCAATGGTGATGTGTGCAGCAGCTGAAGGATGTAACGTGACCCGGTTAGGTCTTCACGCACGTGCGCGTGTGATTGGCAGGTGTTGGGGAAGTTCCACCCAGACGTGGCCAAGCAGCTGAACAACCTGGCCCTGCTGTGTCAGAACCAGGGCAAGTACGAGGAGGTGGAGTACTACTACCGCCGCGCCCTGGAGATCTACGAGGGCAAGCTGGGCGCCGACGACCCCAACGTGGCCAAGACCAAGAACAACCTGGTGAGGGCGCTCTTCACACTTCAGACCTTCAGCGTGAGATCGGATGTTCACGTCAAACTGATCTCCTTCACGCGGCCCTCCAGGACCTGCAGTGGATCGTGTCTTCTTACAGGCTGAAACTGCAGTCCAGAACAGTGCAGTGTGTGATCTTGCCAAGCGTGCACTTGATACGGGTGCTGCGTCTAAAACTGCAGCGCTCGATGAAGTGTGTGTGTGTTCTCAGCCCCGTTCCTCTCCTGCCCCACCCAGGCCACCTGCTACCTGAAGCAGGGCAAGTTCACGGATGCTGAGGCCCTCTACAAGGAGATTCTGACCCGCGCACACGAGAAGCAGTTCGGATCGGTCAACAGTACGGCCTCTCCACTTTGTGCACATACACACAGGAGAGAGAGAGGGAGGGAGGGAGCGAGAGAGAGAGAGCTGTGGTAGTGAAAGACGAGCTTGTAGTGGTTCCCAGGAGGATTGGGGTCAGGCCTGATCTTGCCTGCTGTAATGTGCAGATCTGGCCTGTAGAAAACTTGGACATTTAGTTTAGACTGGCAAACTAAACCTCAAGCTCATTACAGCAGGATGAGGGGTTGATGTGGTACACATGACTGAAGTCTTTATGGATAAACATGTTATACAAGTCTGCAAAAAATATTACATTAGATATAAATATTATGTTTATAGATCAAACACTCATATGAATAACTGGATAAATTGTGCTGTTGGTGCTGTTTCTCTGCAGATGACAACAAGCCCATCTGGATGCATGCGGAGGAGAGAGAGGAGAGCAAGGTAGAGTTAATGGGTGCTCTAATGTTAATGGGGCCTCTCGTCTCCACTGAACTCCAGAGTTCATCTCCAGGCCTGAAGGACCGCAGCATTCTCCTGTTCTGTAGAGTATCTGAGTATGAAAACCCCTCAGCCTTGAATTGGTGGATGCTCTGATCTGTGCAGGGCTGTGTGAGAGTCCTCAGTACTGGAGCTTCACACAGAGGCTGATGAGTTTGGCCAGCAGTTGGAGATGTGCAGGACATCTAGTCTGAGAAACGTCCGTGTTTGCCTTCTCCTCCAGGGTAAGAAGAAGGACTCGGGCCCCTATGGAGAGTACGGCAGCTGGTACAAGGCCTGCAAAGTGGACAGGTGTGTAGTTCTCTGGAGTTCAGGTGTTCTCCACATGACTACGGTTCCAGCGGTTCTGTGTACTGGGTGAGGTGATGTATGCTTATGTGGTTCATCTGCTGCGTGCAGCCCCACGGTCACCAACACCCTGCGCAGCCTGGGGGCGCTGTACCGACGTCAGGGCAAGCTGGAGGCAGCCGAGACCCTGGAGGAGTGTGCCACCAGGAACCGCAAACAGGTACCACCGGACCTTCAGACGGTACCACCACGGCTGCACGCCGCAGCTTCAGACGGGCAGGAAGTGTTTCAAAAACTTGTGCGTGTCCGTCTCTCACTAAAACCCCCCCCACCCTCCTCTTATGTGTAGGGCATAGATGCGATTAACCAAAGTAAAGTAGTGGAGCTGCTCAAGGACGGCGCCCCCGGTGGAGACCGGCGCCCGTGCAGGGAGGGTCAGAACGGCCCTGGCGGCCAACGTGGGGACTCGGAGGTGGATGAGGCAGAGTGGACTGGGGTTTGTACATCGACCCTCCACTTGTATTATCTTCCGTATACATTATGTACTAAATAAAATTGTTTATATATATACCATAGGTTCATACATTATTCTTTATTATTATTCGTATTGTTTTTTTTTCATTTAATTTGACCATATAAAGTTGTATTCCAATGGGCTCCAGTGACATGAAGCTTAAAGAGGAACTCTGGTTAGCTTCCACCTCCAGCACTCATGGTTCAGTGGAGACATAACTGTAGTCTTCCCTGGAAATGCAACAAAGCAATTTGGCCTCTGGCATATTGTGTAACCTTGTCACGGACCAGTGCCCTTCAGATCGTCTATTGTGTAGCTGCTTCACGCTCACACAGGGCTCAGTGGTCCTGGTTCGTAGTGGTGGTCATGAGGGAGGGATCGGCTGTTCTCTGGGATGGGCGGCTGTGTGTGATGCTGGCTCTGCTGCCCCCTGCAGGACGGGAGTGGCGCTCTGCGTCGGAGCGGCTCCTTCGGGAAGATACGGGACGCTCTGCGTCGCAGCAGCGAGATGCTGGTGAAGAAACTGCAGGGCAGCGGCCCCCAGGAGCCACGCAACCCAGGGTGAGTGAGGAGCAGCTCACGCTTCCCACGCGGCTCACGTGGCCCACGTGGCCCACGCTGCCCACGGCGGTCTGCATCCACCGAGACGGTTCTTGGCGCTAGCTTTGAACGAAAACTCTTGTTTTTATATTTAAGGATGAAGAGGGCAAGCTCTCTGAACTTCCTCAACAAGAGCACGGAGGAGACCTCACAGGTGCGTGAAGATGGTGTGCGTAGATGCACACCTGCCTTAAAAGTCTAATATAAATTGTAATGGGTTTGATATATTTCAAGGCATGTTTTACATAAGTTCTGCTAATTTGTACCATAAACATTGAGAGTTCACACAATAAGACGTGTTTGTTAATATACTACGTCAGCTATTAACTTGCCCTGTACGAGCTTGACTGAAAATTAACATCCTTTCTTTTCTTTTTCAGGAAGCAAACAGTGGCCTATCGGAATGCAGAGGACTGAGTGCCAGCAATGTGGACCTCACAAGGCGCAGCTCCCTGATTGGTTAGATAGTGAGCTTGGGCTGGGAAAGGCGAGAGTGCCCAAGAGGCTGGTTGCCTCACAAAGTTCAATCCGAACAACCCCATGCAAAGTCGTTTTTTCTTTACAGCATTTTTATTAGAGTAAAAACGTGTCTTTAATTCGACGTCGCCCGTGCCGTATCAGGTAGCCATGTCTGCTTCGCTGTGAAACTATGCTGAACTTGATAGAGAAGAACAACGCGCGAGCAGAAACCTTTCCCGCCCTCAGATCAGGTCTGGGGCGGTGCCGAGACCGGGCCGGACCTGCGAGCGGGAAACCCCCCCTTCCAGCATGTTGCTTTATGGGCCGGGTGTCTGATTAGAGACAACTCGTAGAAACTTAGTCATGGCATGGTATAAAAAGAAACAAACAAAAAAAAAATTGTAGAATAGCATCTCATTCAAGAATCCCAGTGTAACATACATCATTGCAAACCTTTTACCTTAATTAGTTGTAATCAGAATGCTATTTAGGGACGTAATGTGTATATATATATATATCAAAGTATGTTACGTGTCTACTGCATTAGTGGCATGGACTCTGCAAACGCACACGTCACATACAGTCACAAAGGTGAAACGCTACGGAAACACAAATGTACCTGATGACAAGACTGCAGAAAATGACAGGAAACGGCACTGAGGAATGAAACATCTCCACTATGAAATGACAAAAGATAAAAACCTGTAGTGACTGGTGCAAACTCACTTTTGCCTTTTGAATTTTATGTATATATAGGTTTAAATTATTGAAATTATTTTGTGTTTTTCCTTCTTTGTAAATAGCGCACAGGGGGTTTTGTTTACATAGAGAGGAGGTGGATCTTTCCGTTTGAATTAACTGCAAAACAAATTTAGCTACAAATGAAGGAATTGCTGTAGAAAACCCTGTTTTTGTGAATCTGGCAGTGTGGGCTGAGGAAGGCAGTGTGGGCCTGTGTCTGATGAGAAGAACAAAGCTGAACTTTGAAGTCGAATGTCAGTTGAAGCTTGCGATTGTGAAGCCTTTGTGTTTGTCTTTTCCTGTGTCTCCATGGCACAGGTGTCCAAAGTCCTACGATAAGACTGGACTGTAGCTGTAAACGTGTTTCTTTGTGGCCCACAGTTGTAATATTTAGCGCAAGCATAATTAACCTCTTGTTTAATATGCTTCACAGGATTGAGCAGGACCAGACCTATTTAGTCCAGTCATCACACACACACACGCACACACAACTTCCATGGTTACCCTGTTTGTTTTGGTTTTTTTTTTTCTCCTCCTGATTAAATGAAATTATATGGACTTTAACCGTCTGTCAATCTGCTGAAACATGTCACTGAAATTCAAATATTTTGCAGCGTCATCACGACCCAGTGCACTCACTCTGTCTCTGGAGTAACGGACTAAATGTCTGTGTCGTCATCTGTCCTTGACAGTAGGGGGAAGCCAGTGCATTATTACAAATGGCTACGCTTTTGCACTGTCCTTGTAAAAAAAAAAAAAAAAAAACAAGCTAAAAAGGTCCATGGTCATATATCTGAAGTACCACAGGGGACCAAGTGTAGTTTTGAGAACAGCAGCCACTAGCAGTGTGAGCGGAGTGGGGCTGGAGATACTCTCTGGAGCCTGGGGCAGACGGGTGTTTGTGAGGACAGGTGAATGTGTAGACTCACTGTAGACTGCAGCAGATTTTGGTTTGTCCTTTGTCTTTACTTCCTTGTCCACACACACAAACACGTTTATGTAGGAACCTCTTGCTCTACTTGTAGTCTTAACTGAAGCAGCTCAGTCCTAGACTGCAGCACACGCCTCTGCTAAATGACGCGTTTGCTGATGTGAACCAGTGTGAATGGAGCTTCAACCTCCACTCCGTGAGATTACGCCACTCCACTGCGTGCACACAGCCACCCTAATCTCCTAATCTGCTTTCCTCTGACCCCTTGGATTAATCAACACTTCATGTGCTGAGGAATGTGAACCTGGAGCCCAGCGGAGGGGTTCTGTTGAACAGCTGCTTTATGTGCTAATCTAACATCTGCTCTCTCCAACCATATTTCAGTCTTAACCATTATCAGACATACCACAGTACTGGCATCGGACCATCAGCAGAGTGTAGCTTATCTCCCCAGGGCTTTTGAATGCAGCCATGCTGATTTTTGTGGTTATGGGGGCGGAGTTAGTTAAGTGCTCTTCAAAGGTTTTGCTTGTGAAGGGGCCAACCTCATGTATTTCATATAAAATTTTGAAAATTAATAAAAAAGTTACTTTTCAAACCAATTTTGTGTGGTTGATTTGCTTTATTAATTTTTATTTTGAATAAGTTTGACTTTCAGTTTATTATTTTGTCTTATGCATGGTGCATGATTACATGTCATAAGTGTATGATCACAAATTTGTGGGTTTTAATAACCTGACGTCTATGTAGAAATGTCATTGGGCCAGATCATTTTAAAGTAAAAATGAAAAAAAAAAGATGAAAGGACTCGAGTGTGTAGGAAGCCTTACCTATTGTGTAAAAACAAGTGCTCTGAGTATATGCGTGTGAGAGAAAGAACTTCCTGTCTGCCACCGGAGTGTCATTAGTTAAATACGCCTCACAAAAGGAAGCCGGTGTGTGATGAGAAGCAGCACAAAACACACAGCTCTAAAGAGAGGCTGTCTTCCTTCCTCACTGAGGTGAGAGAAAATGGCCGCTGGTGTGAACCCCCAGTCACCGAGGGTGGAGCTCGAACCACTGGACTCTAGCATTTCTGGTAAGTGCCTTCCATTTTCTCTGGTAGCTCCTATAGTTCACACCCTGCAGCATTTGCACAAACCTGGGATGCTTCATGGTTCTGTAAGTCTTCTCTGACGTGAAGTTTTTGTCTTCAGCTGATACAAGCCAACCACTTGATGTTTCTATTTAGGGGGGGTTTCTATCATCAGCGAATGTTCAGGTGTGCACACTCGGAGCGTTGCCTTACTGTTCACACTGGGAGGCGTGTCGAAAACATGCAGTTCTCTCGCTTCTTACAACCAGCAAATGTTACATCAAGTACCTGCAACTTTTTAAGACTTCTGTTTTGAATCAATGTGGTTGTTTCTTCATTGTCCCTCAAGCTTCTTTCTCTGCGATGTCCATGGGGCCAGAGACGGGTCGTCGGGGGCCCATCCGCGTCAGCTTCCAGATCGGCCTCTTCAGTGAGGCCGTCAGAGTGCCGGAGAGCCGCCTCAGTTTCAAAAGTGCCAAGAAAGTGGCGGCAGACATCATCGAGAAGCAGGTATGAATCCACCATCCTTAAAAATTGTTATTATGTGAAATTTTAATGTGGCACCTGTTGGTCCAGTTTTATTTACTGCACTTTGCATTTGTCAGTTTGGTGACTCAATTATGTGATGGTAGTTCTGGTATTTTATAGGCAGTTGAGGTGATTATTTTAACATGGACGTGTAGTTTGATACAAGTCGTGACAGATTAGGTGACATTAGGCATGAAACATCTTTTCTGTTGGTCAGCTGAATGAAGCCTCTGCTGTGAGGCACTTACTAAAACATCACTCAGCCTCATGACATCACCAAGCCTCATGACATCATTCAGCCTCATGACATCACCCAGCCTTATGACATTACCCAGCCTTATGACATCACTCAGCCTCACGACATCACTCAGCCTCACGACATCACTCAACCTCATGACGTCGCTCAACCTCATGACATCACTCAGCCTCATGACATCACTGAGGAAGATTCTGCCCTTGGTCAGATGGTTCAGCCACACTATGGCACTGTTGCTGAGTGCTTGGCTTGAATGAAACCTGTGGTTGGTAGGACAGCCAACATGTGGAAAGTTTTACCAGGTTATTATGGTAAAACTGGTCCCAGGTCAGTACTTACCAAGGTGTAGAGTGTAGCAGGTGTGCTCAGAACACTACATTCCTACTGTAAGCGTTGAAACATGCTGGGTGTTTCTGGGCTTATATACTTACTGACCTCTTTGTTAGGAACACCTCACACTTACTAGATTCATCTGTCATATTGATGCACTTTGTAATTGTGCTGTTACAGATTTGTAATGGTAATGTCACAGATTGTAGTGGGACTGTTTAATCCCTTTAATAATGAGCAGCACAACTCCCATGAGGTCAGCAGTGTCTCTCACTCCTTCTATCACTTTTCTAACCAATCGCTAACATAGACAGCACTGGGCAGTTAGTCTTCCCCTCCAAGCGTGCTCAGCTGTCCCATGATGTTCAAGAAACACAATAAACATCTCTAGAAGATTCATGAGGAGAGACTGAGAGCAAGTAGCTGCCAGGAAGCATCCGTATCCCTGACCCTGCTCCAAGGGGGAACCAGCTAGCCTTCACCAGCTCGGTGTCAGATCCAGGTGTGATGGAGCTCTTCCCAGCAGGGTGGGTGTGCATTTGGTGTGTATGTAGAATTGACTGATGGGCTACAACAGAATAATTCAGTTCGGGACCTCAAATCCAAATTCAGTCTTGGATTGTCTAATTGGACTTTCTTAAAGATTTGAGGTACTACAACTTTTTTGCCCTCCCGTTTAGTAGTCACTGTTAATTAACTATGAGTTAATTACGTGGAATATGACATCACAAAGCAGATTTGCATGTGAGGGCCAGAGAGAGAGACATGGCGACAGTGCAGCTCTGATCTGTGCTGTCTGCTCTTGCATGATGTGTGGTTAGCTGCATATGTAACTCATTTTCCAACCACAGACACCTTTGTTCTTCTCTTTCACTTGCCCTCCTTTTTCCTCTGCCTGGTCTAAGCAACACACACACAAAATACACACACAGAAACAGACACACACCCTCTCTGTGCTGAGAAGCAGCTAACAGTAGATAAATTAACATGAACTGCCATTCACAGACTGCTTTGCATGTTTTAATAGTCACCAATAGCTGAAAAGTTTGGCAAGGTTACTTCACTTATGAGCATGGATCATATATTTCCTGTTGCTCTGCAGTATTTAAGATCTTGTTGTGCAAATATGAAATGTAAAATTACTGAGAGTCTGTCTCTCTGCCTGAGAAAGGCTGTCTCTCTGCCTGAGAGAGGCTGTCTCTCTGCCTGTGAGAGTCTGTCTCTCTGCCTGAGAAAGGCTGTCTCTCTGCCTGAGAGAGTCTGTCTCTCTGCCTGAGAAAGTCTCTCTCTCTCTTCCTGTGAGAGTCTGTCTCTCTGCCTGTGAGAGTCTGTATTTCTGCCTGGGCAGTATGCTTGAGTGATAATGTCAAGTTAGAATAATAACAATAAACAATATTACCATGTACCCCATGTGAGTGTTACAGGGTTTCTCATCAGTTTCCATCACACAATCCTTTTCTTGTAGTGGGTTCATGAGTCATGTGATGTATCTCAACATGAGAAGATGGAGAATTAAGATTACAAACTAAACGAACTGGCTGCAAAACAAACAGGTTTTGATTTGTGTGTCATTTCCCAGTAGATCCAGATTTAAAGCTGTTAACACGGACTTAACAGTTGCTTAACGGGTGTGTTGATACCTTTCATATCTACAAGCTCACCACAGTTGTCAGAGTAGGTCCAGGTCTCTTTGTTTCATTGACTGAACATCTAATGAGTACCATTTTATAAATGGATATTTGTAGTTTATTAAATAGGTGATGTGTGTGTGTGTGTGTGTGTGTGTGTGTGTGTGTGTGTGTGTGTGTGTGTGTGTGTGTGTGTGTGTGTGCGCGCGCACCATAATTCAGTGTGTTCGGTTTGTTGACACCCTCTCTCAGTATCTCCAATATAAAGCCTGGAGATGCTGTGTTAGTTGTTGTGTTAATAAATCTACATCTGGCATATTGAGAGCGGTTGCAGACTACAGCACCACTGGTTGTTATCTGTCTGGTCGTTTATCTCACTCTAATGAGCATGGCTTTGATGGCTGTCTTGTCTTCAGGAGATTAGTGGAGGATCTTTAAAGGGGGGGGGGGTGCAGTCTCTGCATTATCCTGGGGGGGGGGGGTGCAGTCTCTGCATTATCCTGGGGTGGGGGGTGCAGTCTCTGCATTATCCTGGAGAGTCCTGAAGAGTTTTTGTATATTAGCCACTGTTTTATTTGTAGGAACTCTACAGCTCTGAGACTATTCACACATTTCCATACTTTAACTGCAAAATTCACTTGGTATGTGAAGAATTGTATTGCAGATAGGAATGAGAGTTCGTATGCTTTTAATAGATGGTGGCATTTAATTAAGAATTTGCATACTTTTCTCAAACATTCAAAAAGATTATATCCTCATGCCACGTTGTATTCCATGTATATTCAAGAGCTGGGAGCAACTTAGATAAATCTCCAGTAAGAAGGTCAGAGAGACGGCCTGCTGAAAGGCCTGATCAGTAGTGAACATGTACGACTGTAATTGTGTGGTGTTGGCAGAGCTGATCTCTCTATACAAACCAGGAGCAGAAAGCTGGTAGACTGCTTCTGTCTTGTAAAGGTCTTTTCTTTCGAACGACAGCCCTGTTATCAGCTGAGGTAATAACATTGTCACTGCTTTTGCTTATAATTTTAAGGGCAGAGTATATTCCTCCTGGGGGGGTGTCTGTTTCTGTCTGAGCAAGTCTCCACTGCGCAGGAGACTTTCACTTGGTTTCAAATTCTGACCTTAAATACTTATTTTTAATTTAACAAAAATAGTTTTCTCTGAATTGATAGACTGGCCCCTCCCACCTGCCCCTCCCCCATGGCCCCTCCCACCTCTGCTTCCAGTATTTCTTCTGTGTGTATTTGTGTCTCCACTGCAGGTAGTGTGTGAACGTTGGAAGCCAGCCCTCCTCCACGCTCACAGCTGCCTGCCTACTCCTTCCCTTTAGTCTCTTCTCTCCTTTTTAGGTCATTTCCTCTTGGTTGGAAAAGCCAGCAGGTTTGACCTTTAAAGAGGCCGAGGCTGTGTGGGCTACAGCTGAAGCAGTCCCACTGTGGGCTAGCTGTGCACCTGTAGGGCTGCATTCAGCCCAGGAGCGTGTGTGTGTGCATGTGTGTGTGTGCGTGTGTGTGCGTGCCTGCCTGCATGTGTTTCTCTCAGGCTTCTGACTGGAGTGTGTGTGTGTGTGTGTGTGTGTGTCTGCATGCATGTGTTTCTCTCTGCTGACTCCAGGCTTCTGACTGGAGTGTGTGTGTGTGTGTGTGTGTGTGTGTGTGTGTGTGTGTGTGTGTGTGTGTGTGTGTGTGTGTGTGTGTGTGTTCTGTTGACTCCAGGTTTCTGACTGGAGTGAGTGTGTGTGTGTGTGTGTGTGTGTGTGTGTGTTTCTTACTGCTGGCCCAGGCTCTGGAGTGTGCGTGCGTGCGTGCGTGTGTGTGTGTGTGTGTGTGTGTGTGTGTGTGTGTTTCTGTTGACTCCAGGTTTCTGACTGGTGTGTGTGTGTGTGTGTGTGTGTGTGTGTGTGTGTGTGTGTGTGTGTGTGTGTGTGTTCTTACTGCTGGCCCAGGCTCTGACTGGAGTATGTGTGTGTGTGTGTGTACTAGGCTCCAGACTGGAGTGTGGTAGGTCTTGGTGAGAAGCTGCTCCTCTTTAGACATGATCCCAAGACAGAACAGATCCTGCAGCGACTCACAGAGCAACACTACCTGCAGGATGGAGATGTGGTGGAGGTGGTCCTCGCTGGTCAGTACACACGTACACACAGAAAACACAAACATATGCACACGTCATGGTCATGGTCCTGTGGTAGGGAACTGGTCTTGTGACCAGAGGGTCGTGGGTTCGATTCCCAGGCCTGAGGCCATGACTGAGGTGCCCTTGAGCAAGGCACCTAACCCCAACTGCTCCCCGGACACCAGGCTAGGGCTGCCCACCACTCTGGGCATGTGTGCACCACAGCCCCTTAGTAATCACTAGTGTGTGTGTGTGTGTGTGTGTGTGTGTGTGTGTGTGTGTGTGTGTGTGTGTGTGTGTGTGTGTGTGTGTGTGTGTGTGTGTGTGTGTGTGTGTGTGTGTGTGTGTGTGTGTGTGTGTGTGTGTGTGTGTGTGTGTGTGTTTGTTAACTGCACAGATGGGTAAATGCGGGGGCCAATTTTTGATTGCGGTGAAAAATCACAATTGACAAATATTTCATTTAATTTGACATATATTCATATATATACACACACATTTGCATCCTGTATATTAAACACTTCTAATATTTCTTGTTAGCCAAAATAATTTATATCCACAATGAAATTAACATGTCAATCATTTTCATTCTTTCAGCTTCTGCCTCATTAACTGAGGTTAAGTTCCGCCCCCATTCCTTGGTGGTCCAATCATATCGAACGCCTACATTTTGTCATCAGTGTGGAGAGATGCTCTGGGGACTCGTTCGACAGGGATTAAAATGTGAAGGTAACACATGTGTGTGTGTGTGTGTGCACACACCTGTTTGGCTCACAGAATGTGGGTGTTGACACACAACTGCCTCTTTTTGGGGCTCATCCTCTGAGATTATATTGCTGTGGTCTTACCATTATGATAATCTGTGATGCTAACCTGTGCTAGCCAGCTGTATTTTGCTTTGTCCCCTAAAGCTGAGAGACAGAGCACCAGTGGTTCTGTTCTTCTGCCGTCCATCGTGTTTACGTGCACACCCGTGAATTAAAGCTCACGCTCTGCACTTTAACTCTGAGGCTAAAGCCAAAATGTCAAGTGTGTCATGTGCCGTACGAGGCTCCGATAGCCATCTCGCTCCCCCTTGTTTCCTGTTCATTGTAGACTTCTCTTCCTCCTCTCTCCCTCCTTCCCTCCCTCCCTCCTCTTCCTCCATCCCCCTCCTCCTCACCCTTTCTCAGGTTGTGGTCTAGACTTTCACAAGCGCTGCGCACTGGCGCTGGCCAACGACTGCACACGTGTGTACCGGCCGTGTGGGCCGAGTCTGTCTCTGTTCCCGCCCTCCCGTCCCCGCCTGCCCTCCCTCAGCAACCACACCGGGGGCAGCCTGGAGGAGGTACCGCCTCCACCCGCCTCCACCCGCCTCATCTCCACACACCTCCACCCCTCACCGCGCAGGAAACAGCGTCGGCTGCCTTTCGCAGAGCTGTACTAAATGATTCGTTTTGATTTTCCTGCTTGTCTCGTTTCCTCCACCCTCTTCCTCCACCCTCTTCCTCCCCTCTCCCCGTAGATCAGCTTGTCGAAGCCGTCTCGGTCTCGGCCCTCGTCCTGGGCAGACAGGCCTGTGTGGTTGGGACTGAGTGAGGGGGGGAGAGGGGGGCGTCCCCTGGTGCCCCACACGTTCCACATCCACACCTACACCAAGCCCACCGCCTGTCAGTTCTGCTACCGGCTGCTCAAGGGCCTCTTCCGCCAGGGCCTGCAGTGCTCCGGTGAGAACCCCATACCACTTCCGGGTGAAAGGTCAGAGAGGTCGGCTGTGGAACGAGTGATCCTGCTGCTCCATTTCACCGCAGAAAGACTGCCATATTGTCCAGTCATAAGGGCTTGTAAATCTCACTATGTTCTTGACTTGAGGTTGTCTTTTACTGGAATATTTTAGATCTTCCATCTCCTTCTGTTTACAGACTGTAAATTTAACTGTCATCGACGCTGTGAACCTCAGGTTCCTCCAGACTGCAGAGGAGAGAAAGCCAATGGAGAAGGTGATACCAAGTTACACACACGTGCACACACCACATACACATACAGAGGGCAGAACTACATATTGAAGCCTACCATGTATACATCCAAATTAGTTCATCTTCAATCATTATCTGAAACATTTAGGTTATTTTTAATGTTTCAGAAGGTATAACCAGTCTAGTCAGGAGTGGGATTTGTAAGTGTTAGACATGAATTCTGCAGAATGCTAGTTTTTTCCAGAGGTCAGGGACCTCTGTTTTGAAGTACTGTTGACAAATCATGTCACGTCACATCCCTCTTTTTAGTGCTGCTCTGTTAAGCTCGTTAAAGGTTAAAGCTTCTCACTTTTGGCCTTTGTCCTAAGATCCAGAGTAGTCCACAAACATCATATATGTCGTATATCAGACCTCTTGCACAGTGTCAGTGAGCACCGGGCACAGAGATGACATTCCCTTACACACACTACATCTACAGAGATGACATTCCCCTACACACACACTACATCTACAGAGATGACATTCCCTTACACACACTACATCTTCAGAGATGTCAGTCCCCTACACACACTACATCTACAGAGATGACATTCCCCTACACACACACTACATCTTCAGAGATGTCAGTCCCCTACACACACTACATCTACAGAGATGTCATTCCCCTACACACACACTACATCTACAGAGATGTAATTCCCCTACACACGCTACATCTACAGAGATGTCAGTCCCCTACACACACTACATCTACAGAGATGTCAGTCCCCTACACACACTACATCTACAGAGATGTCATTCCCTTACACACACACTACATCTACAGAGATGTCATTCCCCTACACACACTACATCTACAGAGATGTAATTCCCTTACACACACTACATCTACAGAGATGTAATTCCCTTACACACACTACATCTACAGAGATGACATTCCCTTACACACACTACATCTACAGAGATGTCATTCCCCTACACACACTACATCTACAGAGATGTAATTCCCTTACACACACTACATCTTCAGAGATGTCATTCCCTTACACACACTACATCTACAGAGATGTCATTCCCTTACACACACTACATCTACAGAGATGACATTCCCTTACACACACTACATCTACAGAGATGTCATTCCCCTACACACACTACATCTACAGAGATGTAATTCCCTTACACACACTACATCTACAGAGATGTCATTCCCTTACACACACTACATCTACAGAGATGACATTCCCTTACACACACTACATCTACAGAGATGACATTCCCTTACACACACACTACATCTACAGAGATGACATTCCCTTACACACACTACATCTACAGAGATGTAATTCCCATACACACACACTACATCTACAGAGATGTCATTCCCTTACACACACTACATCTACAGAGATGACATTCCCTTACACACACTACATCTACAGAGATGACATTCCCTTACACACACACTACATCTACAGAGATGACATTCCCTTACACACACTACATCTACAGAGATGTCATTCCCCTACACACACTACATCTACAGAGATGTAATTCCCTTACACACACTACATCTACAGAGATGTAATTCCCTTACACACACTACATCTACAGAGATGACATTCCCTTACACACACTACATCTACAGAGATGTCAGTCCCCTACACACACTACATCTACAGAGATGTCATTCCCCTACACACACACTACATCTACAGAGATGTCAATCCCCTACACACACACTACATCTACAGAGATGTCATTCCCCTACACACACTACATCTACAGAGATGTAATTCCCTTACACACACTACATCTACAGAGATGACATTCCCTTACACACACTACATCTATAGAGATGTCATTCCCTTACACACACTACATCTACAGAGATGTCAGTCCCATACACACACACTACATCTACAGAGATGTCAGTCCCCTACACACACACTACATCTACAGAGATGTCAGTCCCTTACACACATTACATCTATAGAGATGTCATTCCCCTACACACACACTACATCTACAGAGATGTAATTCCCCTACACACACACTACATCTACAGAGATGTCATTCCCTTACACACATTACATCTATAGAGATGTCAGTCCCCTACACACACACTACATCTACAGAGATGTAATTCCCCTACACACACACTACATCTACAGAGATGTAATTCCCCTACACACGCTACATCTACAGAGATGTCAGTCCCCTACACACACTACATCTACAGAGATGTCATTCCCTTACACACACACTACATCTACAGAGATGTCAGTCCCATACACACACACTACATCTACAGAGATGACATTCCCTTACACACACTACATCTACAGAGATGTAATTCCCATACACACACACTACATCTACAGAGATGACATTCCCTTACACACACTACATCTACAGAGATGTCAGTCCCCTACACACACTACATCTACAGAGATGTCATTCCCTTACACACACTACATCTACAGAGATGTCATTCCCTTACACACACTACATCTACAGAGATGTCAGTCCCCTACACACACTACATCTACAGAGATGTCATTCCCTTACACACACTACATCTACAGAGATGTCATTCCCTTACACACACTACATCTACAGAGATGTCATTCCCTTACACACACTACATCTACAGAGATGACATTCCCTTACACACACTACATCTACAGAGATGTCATTCCCCTACACACACTACATCTACAGAGATGTCAATCCCCTACACACACACTACATCTACAGAGATGTCAATCCCCTACACACACACTACATCTACAGAGATGTCATTCCCCTACACACACTACATCTACAGAGATGTAATTCCCTTACACACACTACATCTACAGAGATGACATTCCCTTACACACACTACATCTATAGAGATGTCATTCCCTTACACACACTACATCTACAGAGATGTCATTCCCCTACACACACTACATCTACAGAGATGTAATTCCCTTACACACACTACATCTACAGAGATGTCATTCCCCTACACACACTACATCTACAGAGATGACATTCCCTTACACACACTACATCTATAGAGATGTCATTCCCTTACACACACTACATCTACAGAGATGTCATTCCCCTACACACACTACATCTACAGAGATGACATTCCCTTACACACACTACATCTACAGAGATGTCAGTCCCATACACACACACTACATCTACAGAGATGTCAGTCCCCTACACACACACTACATCTACAGAGATGTCAGTCCCTTACACACATTACATCTATAGAGATGTCAGTCCCCTACACACACACTACATCTACAGAGATGTAATTCCCCTACACACACACTACATCTACAGAGATGTCATTCCCTTACACACATTACATCTATAGAGATGTCAGTCCCCTACACACACACTACATCTACAGAGATGTAATTCCCCTACACACGCTACATCTACAGAGATGTCAGTCCCCTACACACACTACATCTACAGAGATGTCATTCCCTTACACACACACTACATCTACAGAGATGTCAGTCCCATACACACACACTACATCTACAGAGATGACATTCCCTTACACACACTACATCTACAGAGATGTAATTCCCATACACACACACTACATCTACAGAGATGACATTCCCTTACACACACTACATCTACAGAGATGTCAGTCCCCTACACACACTACATCTACAGAGATGCCATTCCCTTACACACACTACATCTACAGAGATGTCATTCCCTTACACACACTACATCTACAGAGATGACATTCCCTTACACACACTACATCTACAGAGATGACATTCCCTTACACACACTACATCTACAGAGATGTCAGTCCCCTACACACACTACATCTACAGAGATGTCATTCCCTTACACACACTACATCTACAGAGATGTCATTCCCTTACACACACTACATCTACAGAGATGACATTCCCTTACACACACTACATCTACAGAGATGACATTCCCTTACACACACTACATCTACAGAGATGACATTCCCTTACACACACTACATCTACAGAGATGTCATTCCCCTACACACACTACATCTACAGAGATGTCATTCCCTTACACACACTACATCTACAGAGATGTCATTCCCTTACACACACTACATCTACAGAGATGTAATTCCCTTACACACACTACATCTTCAGAGATGACATTCCCTTACACACACTACATCTACAGAGATGACATTCCCTTACACACACTACATCTACAGAGATGTCATTCCCTTACACACACTACATCTACAGAGATGTAATTCCCTTACACACACTACATCTACAGAGATGTCATTCCCTTACACACACTACATCTACAGAGATGTCATTCCCTTACACACACTACATCTACAGAGATGTCATTCCCTTACACACACTACATCTACAGAGATGACATTCCCTTACACACACTACATCTACAGAGATGACATTCCCTTACACACACTACATCTACAGAGATGTCATTCCCCTACACACACTACATCTACAGAGATGTCATTCCCTTACACACACTACATCTACAGAGATGTAATTCCCTTACACACACTACATCTACAGAGATGACATTCCCCTACACACACTACATCTACAGAGATGTCAGTCCCCTACACACACACTACATCTACAGAGATGTAATTCCCTTACACACACTACATCTACAGAGATGACATTCCCCTACACACACTACATCTACAGAGATGTCATTCCCATACACACACACACTACATCTACAGAGAGTTCATACCCTCAAACCGAAACCAACAAAGTGTTTTTCTTCTGTCTGTCCCTCGCAGACAACAGTGCTCAGCAGGGAGACTCTGAGGAGGACATGGCTGTAGAAACCGTGAATGCTATTTATGAGGAGTATCGCCATAGAGAGACTGTGGACACCCCCGCAGCACAGTCACCAATAGGGTAACCAGCCTTGGGCTGTAGTCCATTACACACTCATCATCCTGCTTGTAGTACACTTCATTCATCATCCTGCTTGTAGTACACTTCATTCATCATCCTGCTTGTAGTACACTTCATTCATCATCCTGCTTGTAGTACACTTCACTCATCATCCTGCTTGTAGTACACTTCATTCATCATCCTTATTCATTAATCATAATACATGTAGTACACACAGACCTATAGTCAATTATTCATTAATCTTCAAACATTTATTCCTATAGTCTATTATTATCCTACATTTACTACACATACATAAGTCCAATAATCATTACGCTACTCACTACTCATACATGCTATTGTTGAATGATCATACATACAGTACTAACTACAACTATAATTATAATATTGTTGTACTATAGCACACATATTTCACAGCAATAAATTAGTCTTTAATTTAATGTTCCAGTTAGTGATTGGTGTGTGATTCCCCCCCAGGCCGTGTTTCAGCAGTAATATTCCCCTCATGAGAGTCGTCCAGTCAGTCAGACACAACAAGAGGAGGTGCAGTGGGATTCTGAGGAGTGGCTGGCTGCTTCACCGTACTGACGTAGACGCCCTGGTGAGTACACGGACCCCCACCCGCCTCACACATGCACCCCCACCCACCCACCTCACACACACCCCCACCCGCCTTACACACGCACCCCCACCCACCTCACACCTGGTCTGAACACAAGAGCTGCGTTGATTATCTTAGATGAGAATTGTGGACTCTTCCCGTGAGGTGGCTTACAAATCATAATAAAAAAACCCAAAATAATAATAATAACACCCAGAAATGTGTTTTGTGTCCCAGAGAAAAAGGCACTACTGGATTCTAGATGGGAAAAGCATCACAATGTACCAGCATGAGAACACCAGCAAGTATTACAAGGTGGGCCGCCTCTCTTCCTGCAGCGTGGAGTAACACTGCACCATCACATCCACCATGTGGCACTCGTATCCAGCTGCATGTCCGTGTTTTATAAGAAGGTTTTTCTTTACCTTATAATGCCTTATAACACTCATACTGTCTCTTAAGAACTACAGTGGTCTAGGTTTGGCCACCATACGCTGGTCAGAAGGGGTTTGCTGCTGTAACCCACCGCATGTGTGCTCTGCAGGAGTTGCTTCTCTCTGAGGTGCTGCTGGTTCGAGGACCAGGCCAGCTGGTCCTTCCACTGTTGCCTGGCGACGACAGTCACTCGTTTGAGCTGGTGACGAGCTCTGTGGTCTACTGTGTGTTTGCCGATAAGGAGGGGCCCGTTTGGGAGTCAGCCATCAGACTGGCCCTCATGCCCCTGCAAAGCAGTGGCCACATGAAGAGAGAGTCATCAGGTCTCTCTCTCTCTCTCTCTCTCTCTCTCTCACACACACACACACACACACACACACACAGCGTTCCTCTAACTCCATATCTGATTCCTTGGATATCTTAACTATGGCATTATTAAAAAGGTGCATCGGCACTGTCAAGAATTTGCCTGATTAATCTTGTTCTTGCTGATATTTCTAGACAATAGAGGAGTTTGTGAAGAAACTCAGGTGAGCACTGTTCACCTCCAGAGATTAAATAATTCAATGATTCACACTCCAGCTCTACACAGATATGTGATCATAAAACTGTGTCTTTTCTGTTCGTCGTGTGTGTGTGTGTGTGTGTGTGTGTGTGTGTGTGCGCCTGTGTTCCTGTCTCAGGATATTAGTGCGCTGTATCAGATTTTCTCGGACGAGCTGCTGGGCTCTGGGCAGTTTGGTGTGGTGTATGGAGGTGAGCTTCTCCTCCACTGAGAGCCCCGTTCTGCCTCACACTGTGCTGAGTTGGACACTTACTGAGTCGTGTGCTTGTGTGACCGCGTGTGTGTTCGTGTACAGGCACACACAGGCACACCGGACGCCCGGTGGCCATTAAGGTCATCGATAAGACGCGTTTCCCCACCACACACCAGAGACAGAGCAGAAACGAGGTGGCCATACTGCAGGTTAGAGAAAACAATCTGGATTCACTTGTTTTTCAGTGGTCTTAAAAACAGCTCATCTCTTTATTGCCCTGCTCAGTGTTTAACGTTTGTTTATTTATTTATGTTTTTGTGTGTGTGTGTGTGTGTGTGTGTGTGTGTGTGTGTGTGTGTGTGTGTGTGTGTCAGAGTCTGTCCCATCCCGGTGTCATCGTACTCGAGGACATGTTCGAGACCGCTGACCGCACATTTGTCGTCATGGAGAAGCTCCACAGTGACATGCTGGAGATGATCCTGTCCAATGAGAATGGCCGACTGCCTGAACGCATCACACGCTTCTTGGTTATACAGGTAACTATGGAAACACGGCTTTGATGACTTCTTGGTTCTGTCTGGGGACATGTGTGCTTTCTGACTGCAGTATTATTAGTCACCGAGTTTAAAATAAACCTGGGATCATGTTCCGTCAGTTTGGAGAGGCCACGGTTATTCGTTTGTTTAACGTTGTCCAGATTTTGCACTCCACGATTCAACTCCCATCTACATTTCACACCTCATGAATCATGTATATTAGAGGAGGCAAGTCCTTACATTCCACTGTGATGTCACAGTCACTGTGAGACCTCTAGGCCCTTCAGATAGGAAGAGATATGACATATAGCAGCAGGATACAGGACTAAAAGGGTCCCTCCATCCCAAGTGAGTATCCCTGGTGGAGAGGTTCAGCGTCTGGCTTTGAGCGACCTGTCGGTGCTCGTGAGCTGTCGGTACCTGATCGTTGTCTGTCTGGTGTACTTCAGATCCTGGAGGCCCTGCGTTACCTGCACATGAAGCACATCGCCCACTGTGACCTTAAGCCTGAGAACGTTCTGCTCACCGTGCCCGAGCCCTTCCCGCAGGTCTGGTCCTGATCGCGCCTTACACTCCCAAACAGCCTCGCCAGGCCAGCTCCGACCTAGCCCAACACACACATCACGGGGCTGTCAGCACATGGGGGCACAACACAGGTGCCCTGGATCAGGTGCTGTGGTACATGGGGGCACAACACAGGTGCCCTGGATCAGGTGCTGTGGTACATGGGGGCACAACACAGGTGCCCTGGATCAGGTGCTGTGGTAGACAGGATTGGATGAACTGTAGACTGTTCTCATGGTCCCGGTTTGAGATTATTTGTTT
Organism: Brachyhypopomus gauderio; assembly: GCF_052324685.1. Classification (NCBI taxonomy): domain Eukaryota; kingdom Metazoa; phylum Chordata; class Actinopteri; order Gymnotiformes; family Hypopomidae; genus Brachyhypopomus; species Brachyhypopomus gauderio. Next base: position 6,317,913 of record NC_135224.1, read on the forward strand.
TGTTACCTTGAACTGCAATACTCAGAAGGTTAAAGGACCCTAAATCACGTTTTGAGTTGTATTTCATTATCAGCATGTTGATGTCATGTAATGTATATTGGCTAGAACATTCCTGTAGTGATCCTGTAGAGTAGTGATTTAAAATGCATGAGTAACATAAAACACTCAGAAATGCATCATGTCAGAGTGTAACTAAATTGTGGTTCAGGTTTTCTCATAAATAATCTGGCAGGATGTGAATCACCAAGACGTGACAGAAATCCTCTGACAAAGCTCACTACCGTAAGCTGACTCCACCTCTATTGTCTCAGGTGAAACTGTGTGACTTTGGTTTCGCCCGCATCATTGGCGAGAAGTCCTTCCGTCGTTCTGTGGTGGGCACGCCGGCATACCTGGCCCCTGAGGTAATCAGTAACCATGGCTACAACCGGTCACTGGACATGTGGGCGGTGGGTGTGATCCTGTACGTGAGCCTGAGTGGGACATTCCCTTTCAACGAGGACGAGGACATTCACCAGCAGATCACCAACGCTGCTTTCATGTACCCTCGCCAGCCCTGGTCGCTCATCTCTCTGGAGGGTGAGGGTGAACCCTGGGCCCTTTCCCACCTGCTAAATGTTTTCTTTTAAATAAATAAATAATGTATATATTATTTGTTTTCTTCATCTTCATTCTTTTATTTCCTTTTGATTTCTCTCTACCCCCTCCCCTTCCTGTCTCTCTCAGCGGTGAGCCTGATTAATAACCTGTTGCAAGTGGTTGTTCGTCGCAGGTTCAGTGTGGGTAAGGCTATGGGACACTCGTGGCTCCAGGTACATTTGTTTTGAACTCAATCTGAGACTCCAATCCAGGAGGAACAAGCTCTGCTCTCTGTTTACTATAAATAGGAGAAAAAAAATGTTGTTTGTTGACAGAACCTCCTCTTCTCCTCTTTTCTCCCCCTCCCTGTCTCTCCCTCTTCCCAGAACTTCCAGCTGTGGTGTGACCTGAGGCAGTTTGAGCAGCGAATGGGCCGTCGTTACCTCACGCACGAGTCTGATGACGATCACTGGAGACGACATGCTGAACAGAAGGGACTCTCGCTCCCCTCCCACATGACAACAGCGCCCTCTGCAGAGCAGGGCCAGTAACTCACCATAAATAAATAAATAAAATAAATTATGTATAGCTGTCACATTAATGCAGGTTTGTAAATAAGAACTTTGTGACTTGTTCTGTGTATATGAATTCATATGAACACTTGTTCTTTCAATAAATAAATGCAACGATGTATTTGACAGTTTCATTTTATAAACGGATCTTCGGCGTTACTTTATTTACTTCATCACCTTGCGGCTTTTCTTCATGGAAAGTACGGAGACTATTATTTTGAAATGCGGAAAGTACTTTGAAGTACTTTGCTCTTTTCCTCACAAGTCAAGTCTGTGACACGATATTACGCCGTGGTGATGGAAACAAAACAAGTTGCCAAAGTGAGTTTGTTTATTCGGTCAATAACGACATTGTTGATGTGATTTACATACTGGATGTGACACGGAGTGTTAGTGACCGACAGGTTTGATGTAGCTTAGCTTGCTACCTCTGCTAACATGTACGGTAACAGTTCATAGTACGTTAGCTAGTTAACTAACTACAGCCAAGTTAATAATTAGAAACACCAGTTTCAAGAATTATTTATATATTTTTAGCAGAGACACATTGTTGTGTCTTCGTATAAGCTAGTATGCTAGCTAGTTAGCAGATAACGTTTTTACGACAGTGTACGTCAGTTTACGGCAGCTGCTGTCATTTTAATTAATACACAAACCCCACGACTCTGAGATACGGCGCGGCTTTAAACATTAACTAACTGAGAAAGAATGTGCCGACTAAAATCATGTGGCTGTTCTTTCGATCGGACAGCTGGAGTTTGCGGTGCAGCTGAGCTGCGAGAGCTGCGTGCGGGCCGTGAGGGCAGCGCTGGAGGGGGAGCGGGGTGAGTCCGGCCGGGAGGACCAGACACCTGCGGCCTCCTCACCGCCCTGTGCGGCGGGTTCACGGGCTTCAAACGTTTACTGTGACATTTTGGGAACCTTAGAAATAAACACACTATTTTATTCTGTTTACTTATATTATATATTGTTTACTTTTGAGTATATTGCAGTGGGAGTGTTTTTTTCCCTGGTGTGTAGATGGGGTTAAATTTACCTCCATTATAAAATCAGCTGCTCCACTTTGTACTTTGCAGTTGTTCATTTTAGCCACAGATAATACACACATAATAAATGAATGATCAGTGGTTTAGGGTTCATTTCAGCTTTGAGCAGGTGTCCCCCACACACCTGTTCACACCCCCCACACCAGCTACGCCCATGATAATAATTACAGCAATCTGATCATTAGGTTAACTAACCTAAACCGTGTCCAACAAAGCCACTTTCTCTATATTCTTGGATGCAATTCGCCCGCATAAGTGCCGTTTGCATTATTAATGGAGGAACAATGGTGGCTCTTTACATGCAACAAGGTGTTAATTGCTGTTTTCTGCGCTAACCTCACTGTCTGAACCACTCTAGATATGTAGCGCGCGAGTGTCACGCTGGGACTACTCGGTGCGCGTGAGGGGCAAATGTTTGCGCCTGCGCATTTAGTCTCTCCTCAATTAGCTATTTGAATGTGTGGAATGAAATCCATCCCATAAAGATAATATAATTAAAGCAATTCAATTAAAATGCAGTCCCACATTTTGGAAATTCTTTTTCCATAGATATGTGCCAATATGTATGCCAAAATGAAAACTGAAATAAAATAGCTACATTTGCAGTGTAATTTTCCATACAAGCATGAGCATTTTGTAACTAACCAGCTTTTTGTAATTTCATACCCATAATTGAAATTAAATGGTTAATTAAAAAAATAAAATCTTCAATATTTCTTTGCTATTAAATGATGGCAAAAGTTTTTGCTGTTAAATGAAATTAATGTGTCAAACGTAAAATTTAAATGCAACACGTACTTTGTCTTTTCCATAGCAACAGGCTGCATTTCTGATGACATGCAAATGAAAACAAATAATTGATATCTTGGGATTATGCTGTCACAATGGAGGCACATAAAAAGACCAATGAGAATGACCGTCACCTCCAACTGCTGCTGCTTTGATTTTGCACTTTATTTTTCAGGTTCACCTAAATGTAAATTATGTTACCGGTAATTAGAAGTAGGAGAGGCAACTACCATGTGACATCAATATTATACCGATGATAGCCATCAGATTAACACAAAAATGACTGAACAGTATGTGATTTTAGCTTTTCTGAACATTAGCATGATACCTACCTTGAACAGAATCTCTAGTCATAGAAGCAGCCTGTCACTCATATAGTTGTGAAGGGCCCACAACATGGTCAGGGTGCTGACTTACCGATGTCCAGTTTCCCTGAGTGAACAGAGGCCATCTGCTGCTGAATCTCAGCCTTGCCTGGCGACCTTTCACCTTGATTAAGGCAAATGTCTAGTCCTGACGACTGCAGCGCAATTATGGGCCTGTTTGTGTGTTTGGTGCGTTTGCAGGCGTGCGTTCGGTCCACATCGACCTGTCTCGGGAAGAGGTTTTGGTGGAGACGTCGCTGAACACTCAGGAGGTTCAGGCGCTGATTGAGAGCACAGGCAGGAGAGCGGTGCTGAAGGGAGTGGGCGGAGCCCAGGCAGGTGTGTCTCCCTCTGGCCCCACCCACTACGCTTATCACAGCCGTAGACTCAGTCGCAGTGAAGATCACGAGGGTTGCAGGCAAGCAGGACGGTTCAGAGGTTCTTCCTCGAGCTGATTCTCCTGAAACGTGTGCTTCACTGCATTTTTAGGCTGTTTTAGGGTTTCTGTGTTGATAACACGGACAGCGTTTAATATTGCGCGTGTGTTTGTCAGACTTGGGCACGGCCGTGGCGATGCTGAGCGGGACAGGGCGTGTGCAGGGTGTGGTCCGATTCCTGCAGTTGTCGCAGGACTGCTGTCTGATAGACGGGACGATCGATGGGCTGGAACCTGGTCTGCACGGGCTGCATGTGCACAAGCTTGGTGACCTCACACAGGACTGCATGAGGTGCCTTGACCTTTGACATTACCGCTTACAATAAGAAAGCCCATAAAATAAATATGTATTTGTAAGTGATGTGTTCAGTGACCATCACATGGTGCTGTTTACCTGTCGGTGCTTACGAAAACATAGAGGACACGGGAGTGGGACAGAAGGCTATCATGAGGCATTAAAAGATAAAAATAATCTCAGTTTAACTTCCAAATGCCAAATCTAAATGCTTCCCCCTTTGGCCAACTCATGACTGACAGACATTCAATTTAAACTGAAGCTGTGCTTGCTAACTAGTGGGTACATGAAAGAGACTGATGGATCCATGTCATCTCATTCAGTAGAAACCCCTTTTGCTCTTTGCTGTATAGATGTATCATTGAGAATCATTTAATTTGGAAAGGAACTGTAATAGCTTCATATTTAACAGTTTTTGTTTGGATAATGAATTTCTCTTTTCCTTCTTCTGTCTGTCCATCTCTAATTTTGCCTATCTGTCATTTTCTGTTTTTTTCTCTGTGTCTTTCTCTCTCACACACCTACAGCTGTGGGGAGCACTACAATCCCTTTGGGAAGCAACACGGCGGTCCGGAGGACACGGAGAGGGTGACATTACGCTTTTCTTTGACTCAGTGAAATTTTAGCAACTCTTTGCCAATGTGAAAAGCTAGACGCAGTGCAGTCAGCTCACGTTATGGTTTCAGAAAGGTACCTCTGCAAACAGCCTCAGAGAGTTTCATAAAAGTACACGTTTATGACATTTATAGCTTGAACTTTTATTTTGTCAGGGTCTTGGTTGAATGGGAAATATGTTAACGTTGAGTATGCATGGCCGGCTGTAGATGTTCTGACAGCGTTGTGTGTGTTTGGTGCAGCATGTAGGGGACCTGGGAAACATTCTGGCAGCAGCAGATGGCAGAGCCACATTCAGACTGGAGGACTCCCAGTTAAAGGTCACCCAGTTACAACATCTCATCAGATGAAAATGGGACAAGGCCGTTTGGTCTGGGTGGAGAACCACACATTTGATTCTGTCACCACCATCTTCTAATCCCTTTTAGAGAGAGTCAGTCTGCATTGTGTGTATTGTTTTGTTACTTTTTTGTTGTTGGGCTTTAATTTCTCTGTGACTGAAAAGGATGCAGTAATTTCCGGCTTTGCGCTGTCCTTTTCTCCACCCGCTTCCAGGTCTGGGACGTGATTGGCCGATCGATGGTGGTGGATTCAGGGGAGGATGACCTAGGAAAAGGAAATCACTCACTGTCGTCAACAACAGGAAACTCAGGGGAGAGGTGGTGACCAGTCTGCAAATCACAGTAGTTCATTAGTATACAGCACTGCACTTGGCACCGAAAGGCAACTGTGCATTCATGTGAAATGAGCCGGTACTCAGAACTGCAAGATTAAAAGAAAAGTAAATTAATTGTGCTGTTTTCAACTGAAATCTTAACTGGCCACAGTGTTCGTTTGCCTAGATTGTGAGAAATTCTGCATTCTGTGGCTATAGCCTATTTGCCTATCTGACGATATCTCTCTCTCTCTCTCTCAATCCAGGGTAGCATGTGGAATCATTGCTCGCTCAGCAGGACTGTTCCAGAACCCCAAACAGATCTGTGCCTGTGATGGGGTCACTCTGTGGGAGGAGAGAGATCGCCCCTTAGCAGGAAAAGGACGTCGAGTCACAGACACGCCACCAGCCAATCTATGACTGCAAGAGCGTCCCTACATACTAGTGCCCTAGTGTTTAACAATGGGCAAGAAGTGCACTTAGAAGAAAGGAACATGATGACACTGGAGAGACCAAAAAAATAATATTCTCCTTGTTAGTGCAGGCTTTCCAAATGATTACCGAATTATGGATTGTGGCTCGTAAATTCCTTATTAGCCCGACTAGATAGCACTCACTGCAACCTGGTGTTGACCCACTATCATCTCTTGCCTTGTGACTGAAGCAGCCCTACAGGAGAGATTTCTTACTCAGCCTCTGCAGCGTGGACACTGACAGCAGCGGTGCCTTGATCTAGCTTTAGGAACTCGACCTCATGCTCTTATGTGGATATTAAAAAAGCTTCCATTTGTCATGGTTGTTTTAAGTTTCTTTCACCATTTCAAAGTGGTTGTTGTCATTGTTCTCTCATGATGGTAAGGCAGTTTTACAGATTTGTATAATATTAACATGGGCCCCATGAAACTGAGACGTGCTCTCAAAACACAGCAGGCCGATTTTCCAGTACAGACACGGTCTAAACCACAACGTTAGTTGTAATGAAGGATGCCCAATAAATAATTCATTAATTTACTGTCGCAGCACTGGCATTGCAGAGGATCGCATGCAAATGATCCCTCCACATTCTTGTGTGATATGAGCATTTAGAATCTAGATGTTCTTGATATTTGATCCCCGTAAGTCTTCATAAGATGTACATTTTTTAATATATAGCAAATGATTACAGTACCACCAGAATAATCAAACTCATTCTGAACTCCACCGGCCAAGTTCGTAAAGTGGTTGGTACCTTTTGTGTCACATCTGAACCATAACCAACCCGCTGTCAGTGAAACCATTTTTAAATCGATTTGAAATGATAAAAGTTAAAAAGTAAGCTCAGACCAAACACTAAAAAGACTTTCCTTTTTATGCAGGCGTTTAGTTAGTGGTGGAGGTTGCAGCCGTTGACCTTGTACACTGTATTTTATTTCTGTTCTATAGTGTGTGTTTTTGTGTCTTTGATTTATTTTATTTTATTTTCCGTTGTAAAGCACTTTGTGGCTTGTGCCTGTGAAAAGTGCTATATAAATGTATTTTACTTACTTACTTACTTACTTAAAACAAAGACGTTAATTTAATAAGCGAAGCCTGTTTCACAAATTTTATCTTAAATGATTTTTCGTTGTGTTCAATAAATCATTCTTGTAAAAAAAAAAACACGAGGAAAACGCCATTTATTGTCTGTGGTAGTTTTTTTGTTATTTTTGCGATGTTGAGATATGCGCCATTTTCGCTCTGAATAAACGTAATGAATCAGCAGGGCGCGTTTGCCTGCGGTCTGTTCCCCCGCTGGTGAAGAATGCCCCTCTTTCTGAAGAACGGAAGTGGACCGACCATTTTGAAACACTGCACCGCTTAGGTAAGATGGAAGCTTTTTTGTTCTTTTCTTTGTGCTTACGTTTCCAATATTTCACAGAACGGTTTCGTTTACCCGAGCGCATATTTTTCCGAATGCGAATACGTTATTTTACGCGTCGCGAATTCGCAAGTTAAATACGTTAAGTTGCGATAGAAAAGGCAGCGGTTGGGGAGCGGGGACACCCGAAATCTAGTCCACACACGGAGTCATCCAGCGGTTGTGCGACAAAGGGAGACCAGACGTGAAACATCGTATCGTTAGCGCCATTTATACGATGTAACCAGATTCGAATCGTCTATTGTGACGTGTGGCGGCATTTAGACCGTAACGTGTCGAATTGTTACATTCACGCGACCACTCGCCGTCCCTCTTGTTGCGTTCCCCCATTTCGAGCTATGCTAGTCGTTGACGCCAGTCGACAATAAAATATACAGCTCACCCCCTCCTTTTCAGATATGTATCTGTTGTAAAATAAATAAATAAACAGAATTCAGACGTATAAACTATTGTTTCCCCCCCTCAAGGTGAGGTCACCATAGCTTCGTTTGGACGCGTTTCTTTTTCTTTTTTAAACGATTCCTCTTGCATTGAGGAAGTAGTCGTTGTGTTTACTTGGTGCCCCCACTGCGTCATCAGGTCGCTCATCTTTGGGGAAGATTGTTTGTCCCAAATCTGCCTATAAAAATAGCACTTGCCATGTTAAAATAAAACTCGACAAGCCTTTATAAACACGTTAGCCTAGCTAGTTGGTTAAATGTCAAAAACGTCCGTTCAGGTGCCAATCAGGGTAAAGGTAATGTACCCATCTGTGTGGGTGTTCGTTTTCTTTGTAATAAACAAAGACGAACTTGTAAGACGATTCGTACAGGTGTCACCTGTGGCGTAGGAGTTCATAGAAACTTCCGTTCATTGCTTGTGTATCAGAATCAGTCAGAAATGGCAGGAATTGGCAGAGCCAGCGTTTGGTAGTGAAGGAACACGCCCAGTCAACCGTCTGCTAGTAAACTCTTAACTCGGTACAGATAGGCTTCATCAGTTGCTTACAGGGGCGTCAAGACAGAATGGACTTTGTGCCTTTTTCAGTCTTGACTGATAAGATATAAATGCCATCTCTGCCTTTCTTTTTCTCTAGCTCTTATTTCTTAATAATTAGATTTGTCTTGTCAACAAAGTTCTTGTCAACTCCCTCTAAACCAGCATAGCTTGTTTTAACTGAGGGCTTCTTTCCTGTTTCTCTAGCGCGATGGACAAGGGCCACACGGTGAAGCTCTTTGTGGGTAACCTGGCCCTGGACACCACACAGGAAGAACTTTCTGCAATCTTCGAGTCTTATGGGCAGGTGGTGAGCTGTAGCGTCCTCAGGCAGTTCGCTTTTGTCCACCTGCAAGGAGAGGGTGCTGCCGAACGCGCCATACGCGAGCTCAATGGCCGAGAGTTCAAAGGTCGTAATCTGGTGGTCGAGGAATCACGTGGACGCCCCTTGCACTCCACCAAAGTATTTGTGGGTAATCTGAGTGGCATGTGTACCACAGAAGACCTAAAGGAGCTATTTCAGACCTTTGGAAAGGTCTTGGAGTGTGACAAAGTTAAAGGTAAGATTTGACTCCCTCAATAGACTCACGGTCAGAAGGAGGGGGAGTCCAGTTCTTAAGTCAACGTTTAACTCTGACCGTACATCGAACACCTTCTTTTAAGCTACATACCATTGCCAAGTGTAACAGTATACTTGGAGGTGAATGCTAAGTGTTTAGCTATAGACTGTTGCCTAGGGCACAATACATTCTATCCTGAATCACGTTTTTATTGTTCTCCTGCACAGTGGTATGCGCACATTTGTTCATTCTGCTTTGCTCTCATTTGGACGCTGTGTGCACACTCCAGTTTATCCAGTGTGCTTGTGAGCACCTTTTGGGTTTCTTTTACTATTTTGTGCCCAACAACACTGCCAGAAATGATCAACCAACCAGAATGGGTTACAAGATTTGGCCAATAAAACTGTTCCTGCACCTGGTACCCAACATTCTCCCTGGTTGGGGAAACCTAACCTCTGTGAAACAAAGAATGTGGATATCGGGTTCCAGAATTAAAATTGAATGACCAAAAAGTACATGAACCGTTCACCCTACAGGCTGCAATACAAAAGCCTGTTAATAGATTAGATTGCCTGTTCAGTCAGAAGGCCACTTTTTAAAGGCTGGTTGATTATGATAAGCAAAAGCATGAATTATGCTCTCATGGTAAAATGGTGCTTATAACTTTAGAAAAGAAAAAATGCAGAGGCAACAACCAGCAGCTGTTGCCTCCACCCTTCTGTCCACAGGGGAGCAGCAGATTCCTGCTGCCAGAGCTTCACACACGAGCCAAGCACCTTTGTGTATCTTCACTTCATGCTTGTGTTTTTACAAATTGTCCCCTTGCATTTTACTAGCTTAAAAGTTAACCACTCGTCCATGGTGTAAACACTTTGAAGTAGGCAAACACAACTGGTGTACTGTCTGCTTTTGAGCAATATAGTGAGTTTTCCCTCCATGTTCCTGCATGATACTTGCTGGTGTTGCATTCAAGCCTTGTTAATATCTTGAATTTTAAAGCAGTACTTTCACAGGTTGTAGAATGTCTGGTTCACCGTTTGAAGCTCGGCGTCCTTGTTCCCACACAGGCTACGCGTTTGTGCACATGGAGAATAAGGAGGACGCTCTGCAGGCCATCGAAGCCCTGCACGGAACCTCCTTCAAGGGGCGGCCCCTGTCCGTGGAGCTGTCGAAGGTGCAGCCCAGCAAGCAGACGCCCACGGGGAAGATCCCGTGCGTGAGCTGTGGGAAGCAGGGTCACTACGCGGGCGAATGTCCCGCGGGGAAACCCGCGCTGGAGCAGTACCAGAGCCAGGCGGCCGTGCTGGCGGCTGCGGCGGCCGCGGCTGCGGGACTCCCGCTGCAGGTGCAGCAGAGCGTACACAACTCTGTCTACAACACCTCCACCTTGGACCCCACCTACGCAGCTCTGACCGGTCTGACCGCCGCTGGTGCCCGGGCGGAGGGCGGCACACCTGTGGCGTCCGCCGTCTACGGAGCGCTGGCCAGCCAGGTTTACGGGACGGTCCCCAACCAGCTGTACGGGAGCGCGGTGGCGAACCAGGCGCTCAACTCGGGCACCACCGCCGCGCAGGTTTACGGCTCCGTTAACCCCGCCCTCTACGGCCAGGTGACCAATGGCGCGGTAGCCGCCGCAGCCGCTGCTGCCGCTTACGGCCCGCAGGTCTACGCGCCCGCCGTGGCCAACCCCGTCTTCTTAGCCGCGGCGCCCAGCATGGAGGTTTCGGCGGCCGCAGCCAACCCCGGTTACTCGGTCGCGCCCGCCATCTACACGGCCAGCCCGGCCTACAGCGGCCTGGGGGCGGCCGACCCCACCGCCATCTTCGAGGCGGCCAGGGCGCACTACTTTGCGCAGGGGCAGCAGGTCCTGGCGGAACAGCAGTCAAGCGGTGGCAAATCGGGCGAGCGAGACCGCAGCCCCCTCCGCAGGTCGGCCCCGCTGCTGCCCGACCCCGTCATGAAGCCCTTCATGTACCAGAGAGCCAAGCGCCGGGCCCTGCTGCCCACGCCCGCCGGACGCGAAGACGGCTCCGCGCAGGACGATGATCCCCTCGCCAGGTGGGTCCTCTAGGACGAACCCGGGCAGTTCTAGTAACTGCTTGCTGTCTGCACATAACAGAACGTCGCATATGAATTTTCATGATCTCAGTCATCTCACAGATATTGTGAATTGTTCGTTGCTGATTTATTGTTGCCGGATGATGTATGTGTGTGTTTGTGTGTGTGTGTCTCTCGTTCAGGTACTATGCAGAGTACTACCAGCAGTACCAGCAGCTCGCCCAGTATCCCCAGTACCCAGCAGTCCCTTACCCGGCCCCTAACCCTCTCACCGCGGTGTCCACACTCCCCGCAATCCCTGGCGTTCCTGCCCCCCCGGTGGCCACACTCGATGCCCTCAGGCCAGTGCTGCCCGCCGCCCCCGTGCCTGCCGCTGCCGCTATTGCCGTGGCAACGCCCCGCGTGTATGAGCCTCCGCCGATTCCGCCGTCACGCAAGGAGCCCCTCCTCCGCCGCTCCGAACTCGCCCTCCACACCCCTGAAACGCCCTTCCGATAGTGTGCCTCCCTCCCCCGCTCCTGCCCTCCGTACCATGTCTGTAACACTGTGTGTGTGTGTGCATGTGCGTATGTGTGCGTGTGTGTGTGTGTGCGTATGTGTGTGTGTGCGTGCATTTGAGTGTGCTTGCTGAGTTAGCATTTTTTGTTTATGAGTAAGATGTGTGTGTGTGTGTGTGTGTGTGTGTGTGTGTGTGTGTGTGTGTGTGTGTGTGTGTGTGTGTGTGTGTGTGTGTGTGTGTGCGTGTGCGTGCGTGTGTGCGTGTGTGCGTGTGTGCGTGCGTGCGTGTGTGCGTGTGTGCGTGTGTGTGCGTGCGTGCGTGCGTGCGTGCGTGCGTGCATGTGTGTCTTGATTCTAAGAAGGTGGGCGTCTTTTTTTTTTTGTTTTTTTGTTCAAGTACTGGAATATCTGACCTTGGTTCTGATCACACACCCAGCGTAGCGGCCAGGCCGGATGAAGGGAGTGTGTTGTGTTCAACCACGACTAACAGTCTCGCGCGTAGACGCTGCGTTTGCCGTCTCCCCAACCTTCTCCCTGTAGACGGGTCTGAGGTGTAGGCTAGACTGTAGCCATGGGTTCTTTTTTATGGCTTTTTATATCCATTGTTAGTAGCCTCTGAATGATACTCTACTTGAGATTTTTAAGATTTGCTAGTTATGAAATAGTTATGTCAACTAATAACCAGTTTACGTATGTGTGTGATGTGTGTGTGTGTGTATATGTATGTCTTGTCTGTCTGAATGTGTGTATAGGTGTGTGTCACATAACTTTGTAACAAGCAGATTAAACAAGCATATTGGTTAGACATTAATAACACTTTGATAACATGAATGTATGTTTACTCCAAGGTGTGTGAGGGTTAGGACCAGGGTTGGACACTGATTTTACATGTGTGTGTCTCGTCACTGGGACTTTGGCCACATGTAAAGGTGTGTAATCTAAGCTTGCAGTGACGGGCACACACACAGATACATACACTCTCTCACGCACGCACACACACACACACACACACACACACACACACACACACACACACACACACACGTAGGGAATCTGCCTTGATTTTTACCACTATACACACACCTCTGTCCTGCCCTTAAATCTCAAGAGAAGCGAGAAGTTATTCGGCTCCAGTCTCGATCACCCCTCCCCCCCACATCACCTGTCCCGAAAGCTGAAAGACACTGTGAAATTTCTCCCCTCCTATTTTTATTTACTTTAACATTGTTACTGCTGTCACCGTGGTGATAAATGGGGATTAACCAATTGGGGGAAGGTGTAGTTAGTTGCCATTAGCTGGGATTGGGCATCTGGCCTGTCTGTTTTGTCTTTGGGGATGGGCCTTGACTCACTGAATTTACTGCCATTTTGCGTAGTAGAACATTTTTGGAAGTGTCTTATTGATCCCAGAAGTTTTTATAAATGTAATAAAAGGGACTCAAATATCAGTTTTCTAAACACTCTCCATAAACTTTGTTTACGTCCATGAATGAGGAAAAGGTAGCTTTTTACAGAATAATTGTTTATAGCCAAATTCTCTTTTTAAAAAATCAGCCAAAATTGTGTTTCTAGTGGCTTATGATTTTAATGCCTTAGAGGAGAAATGTGTAAACGTTAGCTTTTTTTTTTTCTTTTTTTTTCGGCTATAGTCTTAAAATGTGAAACTGGATAGAAAGCACAATCAAAGAGCTGTATTCTCTGGTGCTGTGGTGTGGGATTAAACAAATTGGGAGATGGCTATCAGTTTCTTTCAGTCTTCTTTCTCATGCGCTGCTCAGATGGTCTAGACTGCCCCTCCATCTCTATCTCTCTCTCTCTCTCTCTCTCTCTCTCTCTCTCTCTCTCCCTCTCTCCCCCCACCTTTCAGTGCACCTGCATTTCATTGTGACATCAGCTTCTCATCACTGGTTCAACACGTTTCATGTACCTACACGATGATGAAGCCAGTTTATAGGAAGTGCTTGTCCCAATAAAACCTGAATGTCTTCATTTGTGTAATTTGTATCCCAGTAACATCGTGTTGCTTTAAATGTTTTCATGGGGAAATAAAAATTTAAATAAAGTTGTGTGCATGATCCTTAGGGAAACACATAACCAGACATGTCTGTGGTCATTCTGAACGTAAAGCGAGAACAAGATTCTTATTTTATTGTTATTATTTTTTTAAGGTTTTTGATTTTGTTGCTGTTTCATGATTGTTTTTCTTCTGTGAAACGACCAGACTCAAATGATTGGCAGCCTTGAGAGGAAGTGAGAGGACTAGAGCCCGCCCCCTCCCTCTCTGTTTCTGTGGACGGGGTAAGTTGGAGGTGACCCTCCCTCAGTCCCCCCCCCCCCCCCCCCCCCCCAGCTTTACCAAACTTCGCTCCACCCGCCTCAAAGGAGCTGCACTGTACACTGCAAGCCACTGACTAAATAACCACCCATGGCCCCCACCCTAAAACACGAGTTTACTGCACTGGGAGACACGTGATGCTTTTCTTGGTGTTTTATTGGTTTGTTTTCTATTTCTCTTTTTTTTTTTTTTTAGTTTTCATTGAACAAACATGCTGGTTTGGGGATGTTATAAAGTATCGTGTGTACAAGAAAACACCCTTTTAAAATTTATTTTATTTTTTTTTATTTAAATATGCTTTGTCTCTCAGGATTTTGCTGCCTGACAGGCTGTCAGTCGTAATTGTAGAGTTCACTCAACCGTTCTCTTGACGCTGTGGTTTCTGTGACGACTCTCTTTGACTGTGCATGCTCTTATTTTGCTTTTTTTTTTTGTTTGTTTCAAAACCCAAAAGCAAAACTTTCTGACTCCCCTGTCCCGACTGAACTAGGTCCCCCAAAGGAACTGTGGACACCATGCGTGTTGGTGGGGGGAGGACAGTTAGCGTCGCGCAATGCACAGGAAGTTCTCTCTCTCTCTCTCCATCCAGGTAAACGCACTGTGCCCCGCCCCCCCCTCCTGTCGTCCAATCCCGATAGCGCCTGCGCCTTTACCGAACACCTGCTCTTCTCACCCAGCCCTCCACCTCCCCTCTAGTCTGCGCTCCACCGCCAGCGCTGCCACAGCCGGTGGGGGTCGGCCCGCCTTGCGCCAAAGTGTCGCTGCCGAAAAAACAAACAAAAAAAAAACAAAACAAACAAAAAAAAAAAGATTTACTGTGCGGGCAGCTTGAGTGACAGCAGGGGCTGATGGGTAGACGCTGCCGAGCTTCAGTGGGGCTCACGTTTGGCACCGCTGTGAGCGAAAGATGTGTGCGGTCGCACCGTGATGACCGAGCGAGTGTGTGTGTGTGTGATGGCGGCTACGTTAGCGGAGTGAGTGGGGTGACCACTGGCCAGTGGGAGAGCTGGACAGAGAGGGAGTGTTTAGGGCGTGATTGGACGGCGTTGTTGCTATGGTGGAGAGTGCTTGGGTGTCTGTGTGTCCAGTGTGTCCAGGTTTGGCAGATGTGGACTTTGCGCAGGACCCCCACTTCAGTAGATCGCCGATCTCGCTTTTGCCCCCCCCCCCCCCCCCCCCCCCCCTGATCCTCCCCCTCCCCCCCTTTTTCCCCATCCCGGAGTTTGTTCGCCGTACACGCACAGCTTGCCGCCGCCCTCGTCGCCTCCCCAAACCGGCTCTCTCGAGTTTGTTCGGTGTTACGCACTTGCTGCCTAACTGCCTGAACGCATTCCCCTTCCCCCACCCACCCAAAGAAAAGAGGAAAAAAGAAAAAGAAAGAAAGAAAGAAAAAAAAATACTCCAGCCACTAGGGCTTTTATTTTGAATTTGTGATCGCGCGCTGACAGATGCAAGCCACCCTTCACCCCCCAGAGGGCGTGTTGGTACCAGTTTGTTCGAGAAGGATTAATCCAAAGCATCGTATTTGCTCATCCAAAAAAGATTTCATAAGGTTTCGTTCTTTGGTTGTTGAGTTGAAACAAAAGACACGGCCCCGCCCACAAGCCCACCGCAGGTGTCACGCCCACTCTTCAAGTGATGTCTACCTGAAGTATACACCAGAAGTTTATACGATTTATACAATGAGCACCTCATACGTGAATGTGACCTTCAGTAAAAGTGAGTGCAACATCTGGTGAATACTGACTTGAAGATCAGTGAGTCTGCCTGACGCTTGCCCAGATGGCGTCTGCGTGAACCTGTCTCTGCAGGAGTAGGGTGTGTGTAACCTTCATGTAACTCATCTAAACAAGCCAGTGCTCAGAAGCAGTTTGAGTGCTTAAATCTGTCAGTTTTTGCAGTGCAAATGTTTTATGTGAGATTTCAGCTGAGTCAGAGCTCATATAAACAGTAGCTCAAATTTAAAGGGCATCTCAAAACCAACGAGTAGCGCATCTCTTGCACAGGTCCTGGTCCCGTTCTTGTGTTCATATTTATTGGAATTGAAAGGCACAAACTGACCTGAGGTCAACGTTCTCCCTCTGAGAATCATGTTTAATGGCGGCTTGTGTGAAGTGGGCTGTAAAAGTCTGAAAGCCTCCCAGAGAAGTGCGTTATAAACCCAGACCTCCAGAGCTCCGAGCCACCTGCAAATTCAGTTTCATCCCAGGGTTTCTGTAGACCCTGTGTCCTTCTCTCCAGAGCTTGAGTGAGCACCAACGGAACGTGCTGTCAGTACTTTGGCTAGTCGTGTCAAATTAAGTGTGTGTGTGTTTAGGCTGCCCAGGAATCTCTCACTGCAGTGCTAAAAACATGCAACGGCACTTCCTCACACACCCACCTTGTAGGAGGAGGGCTCTGTTGATTAGCCCTAAATAACGTGACCCCTTTTATTAAAAAGACGGGTTCAGAGAAATGGGGGTGAAGCTGAGAGCTCTGTGCTCTGCTACATCTGTGATGTTCTGGGTGTCCATGTAACCAAGGTAACCGGCTGAATGGAGGTACTGAAAGGCCGTCGTCCTGCCCAGTTTGGTGAGGGGCGGAGCAGAGAGCACCAGACATCGCTGGACTCCATCCAGGGTCTCGGTTGGCCACTCCTGGATTATTGGGTTTGGCACTTATCTCCTTTGACCTGTGATGGCAATATTAACCTTTCCTAGATCTATATGTACACTTCATCTTTCCCAGGTTGTTATTTTAAACAAGTCGTCCCCTTCTTTTGCCATGTTGGCTGGCCTAGTGCACCTAGGCGCACAGTAAGGTGCTGGATGTTAGTACATTTTCTATAGTCATTGCACTGAGAGATCCCTTATTGACGTTTTCTTATCTAGTTAAAACTTTTATTTAATTTTTTTTTACAGTTTTTTCCCCTCCCAGATAATCTTCCGATTCAAGTACAATTTAAGAAGGAAAACAAATTCTTTGATACCCAGTGAATGACAGTTCTTGCTGCAGGGGGTATGATGTGAACTGCTCATAATTACACCATGATGGAGGGGTAAATGCATGCTTTGGTATAATGTTAACTGCAGAAACGTCATGACTGGATAAATGTACTGTTCTACACCAGCGTCTGCATGCACACGGTTTGTCGTCGCATGCTGTTCTTTAATAAATATGTCCTGCAAAAGGTCCCGCACGTAGTGTTTTCTTTTGTCTCAGGTTGGATTTACATCTGTTATTCACATAGGAACCTTGGGACAGTTTAGAGGGCCATTATGTGCAACTTGATTCACGTGTAGTTTCATTTCGTTTTAATATCGCAACATGTCATAAGGTTTGCCTCCCAGATTAAGATGACCACCAGATTTAGACTGGTTCACCATAGTCTGCCCAGGTTAGTCCCAGGCTAAACCTACTAGGCTTAATCCCCGACCAGGAAATCAGACTTTCAGTACGAGTTCAACAGGCTGACATCCAGTGGAAATGTGTCCTGCAGCAGAGAAGCTCAAAAATCTAAAAGTAGGCAAGATTACTTCCTGAACGAATTGTTTACTAATGGTAAAACTGCCAAAAGGTTCTGAACTGCGGGGATGTCAAATGGCTCCAGTTACCATGCACCTAGCAGCAGGTCTGGAATCAGCAGCCGCTTCCATCTTTCTATTTTTGAACATTAGCAGTGAACTGTTTGAGCTGACCTTCAAGCAGTGCCTTAACTGGCTCAGGCATTAGCCCATTCCAAGGGCAACAGGTGTTGGTAGCAGGGCGGGGGCTCTTGGTAGGCATGACTACAGTCTTGTGCCGTCCCATCGTTAAAAGCTTTAGGGATTGGGCCGTTACTTTTAGCTCCGCCTGTCTCACCTTTTTGGGCGCCGAATTCGATATCCAGGCCCGGGGTTTTCTTACTTAATGGGGTGCAGTCACGTGTCTCACTTTTGACCAGGAAAGGAGCACTGGACAGCAGAAGGTCCTGCTTAGCGGGAAGAGCACCTCCACACAGGCACTCTGGACGAGTGGAGTCCTAACCTCCTCTGTCTCAGTCCTGATACAGACACTCTAGAAAGGCTCACACTGCCCACGCGGTCGTAGAACCCACGGAGGGTTGACAGGTTACATCCCAACGCCAAAGGTCGCGTAGTTTTTTTTTTCGCATAAAGTCGTAAAGGGATAACCAAAGCCCTTAAAAAGGCAGTGGAACCATGACGGCAGTCGACACACAAATGCAGTACAACGCCACCTACACGATGTCCACGGAGGATTACATGATTCAGGAGGAGGACTGGGACAGGGATCTTCTGCTGGACCCTGCCTGGGAGAAACAACAGAGGAAGGTAGGTTCTGGGACACGGAGTCCCCACCTGCTGCGAAACACACCGCTGCTCCTGACGCACCGAGCAATGCGTTCACCGCCTTCATTCTTCGAGCCTACACGTTAGGGGGAGGAATCGCAGCCGACGATGGCGCCCTGGCCTCTTGGTACACAGCTGTTTGATGCATTTTGGTCTGGACTGTAAGAAGTTAGATATGTTGGCCCTGCTGCTTGGTGTTGTCTTACTGTGTGTCCCACACACACACCCGACCTCTATACCGGATGAACTCTGCTTCTAGATATATCTAATAGACATTCATATATTAAGTCCCATGAGTTACTGGGATTAGGACAGTTTCCATAAATGTTAGGAGAATCTCTTAACATTCAGAATAACATTATTTGTGTTAAAATTAAAAATATTTATCTCTAAAGTAGTTTCTAATGGAACCATAAATCACCAGTTTCCCGTAATTTAAAGTGCGTGGCCGAGAAATGCAACATCGGATAGACCTTGGATGCGTTTTATTCCGGACACTGAAGTTCATCATGGGCGTTTGCTGGTTTCTGCGTTGATCATGGACCACGCATGTGTGTCTGGACAGCCGCACGGATAGGATGAATCTGGGGTCATGGGAGCGGGATGTAAAGTTGTCTCGATCAGCTGGACAGGCGCGACAGGTGGTGTTTTAGAGGACGTCAGAGGACCCCCGGTGCCGCTCCAGGGTGACGTCAGTGTTCCCGTGAACAACCGGGTGAATTGTGCAGACGCGAGGTGTACGGTGTCGTCCAAACAGATCTGTTTTCTTCCGAATAAACCAGTGCATTCATAACTTTAAAATATTCGTTCTGTGTTTTTACCGACTTGAGCAGTTAGCTTTCGCATTCATGTTTCATTCATTTACGTAAAACAATTTAATGTAAAATAACATCGAATTAATCTCTATGTAGATAATCACGTCCAGAAAAGACATTTCTACATGTAATGTTACAACTCAAAGAATATGAAGTCGTACGTGAACATGACTGCTGCACCCAAGTGTTCTCTCCAGACACCCAAAAGGCCTGACAAAGGTGAAAGATCTCGACAGATGGTAGTACGCAGAGGGAGAGAGGGGCAGTCAGGCCAGGAGAAGCCCATGGCTTTATGACCGTCTGCGAATAAACATGTGCTAAAAATACCCGCAAACCTCACCGCTCCTTCTCCTGTGTCCGCGCGCTGCTCTCGCCATCATCACGGAACGTCTTTTGCGCTCGCGCACTTTCCCTCGCGCGCCCTCATCAGAGCGGACACATGTCGATTGTCACCAATTTAAAAGCGGGGTATTTTTAAGGGTAATGTTATGTGTCTGTCATTTCAAACCACAGGGCCATGGTTTCATCCGAGGAATTTATGCATACCGTCAGAATTTTTGTTTTTAAACAATCCTTGAGTCGATTAATTCCTTCAAATTTGAATTCCCCATTCATGTTTTTTTTTTATTTAACAATTTCATACTTTTTTCCGTCAAGGAGGCAGTGACTGGCTGCTCATCTGACATGTTGGCAGAGTAGTTTTCAAAAGTTGCTCTGTCCATTGGAAAATGAGCCTGTTCTATTTGTCAGTGCCCCAGCCAGGAACAGAGGCCCTTACACTCTCAGCTATGTGGCGAGGGGCTTAAGGAGCTGATATCACCACATGGATATAGAAAGGGCAGCATTTTGTGGTGAAATGAATCTGAAAGGAGCGCTTGTGCACCTGTTATTGCCTCGGCCGTCAGACTTCAACAGAACACACATGCGCATACAATGCGGGCTTCAAATCGCCGAAACAGTTTGTCAACAGGCCGCTTCATCATCTGTGTTCCTGAAGGCAGCAGAATGTAGATGTGACTTCTCAGCCAATCGCTGCTGTTGACTTGTAAATTCTGAGTTTGAATCTCATGCCAAAACCTTTAAATAGCGACTACAGTATCCTTTTCAGTATAAGAGTCTCTGTCCTACTGTCATTGGCAATGCAGAGGTATAATATAAACCATTATTTTATATATTGACTGCTCTACTGAATTATTTTTTCACTATGCATAATGGTGATAATATGTGCATGTGTAGTGTGGAGACTGGACAATTGTACAATTGTCTTCTGCATTGCATTGCGTGAAGATTTTCCAAAGATTTCCAAAGAAACCAAAGATTTTCCAGGCCTGTAATTTTAAACAGTGACAATGGAAGGCTAACTGTGACTAAAGTCAACAAATACTGTAGGCTTTGCTCTCTTAAAGGTCAGAGGTCACACTGTATGAGTCTTGTCCCATAGCAATGCTGGTCCGTTACAGCACTGCTGTTCAGCTCTGCTCCCCCACCGGCCTTGTGAATGAGGCAGCCCAGGCAGTAACATAAGAAAACTATAAATACCCCTTGCTCAACTCAGACAGAGGTCCTTATTAGCAAACTAATGCATATACACAGGGGAACGGTCATCCCTGATCAAATTAAGTTGACGTACAATCGTCAAATTAGACTGAAGGGCAAATATGTCTATTTGTGCTAATACTTCTACTGGAAAAGGCATATCCAGTTTCCTGGCTGAGACACAGCGTTTTCCAATGCTGCATAAGTATTTGTGTGTGAGCATATTCTATAGAACAGTGAACATGATGACATCATGTAGAAGAACATGGCATGCGTGCTCTTTAGAATCAGCTGTGCCTCTGAGCGTGTGTGTGGGCGTGTGTGTGTGAGCGTGTGTGTGTGTGTGTGGGTGAGTGTGAGTATGCGTGCACATGCATGCGTGTGCTCTCAGTAACACCCCCGTCATGTTGCTCAGCAGTAAATGTACAGCAGTGAGGTGTATGGAGAGCTCAGAGAATGACCCCAGAATAAATTAACCCACACAAGTCACGTGTGCTACAACTCTCAACTCTCTAGGTAATCTGTAGACCCTATAGATTCGTTTGATTGCTGACCTGTGTCACCTCCGTGTAACTGACCCTTGGGTCCACTCAGGGTGGCATATATTAGTTCCCCTTCAGTCAGAGCAATATCCACATCACTGTTTTCAAATCTCTCGTGGGGCCCGATAATGTGGCCCTTGGCCCTAGTGTGCTGAAGTTGTAGCATTTTCAGAGCCCTAATGTCAGTTTCCCCACATGCAGTGACATCCCATGTTTTTTATACCCAGGTCAGCTTCAATATATTGTTGTTCCAGGACAGGATTGTTTCCACGTAATCACCCTTACACGATTCTGACAAACTGTTACTCGGTCCATGGAACCGGTAAAGTCCATGGAAGAAGGAGACTAATGTTTTTTTAATGAAAGCGTGTTTCCTAGAGGAGTGGTCAGGCCCTTAACCACTGCCCTGAATGCAGTGGCGTTAGGAAGTCGCGCGTTAGCTCAGTCGCTACAATGAGGCAGATGGGCCTCTGCTTTAGATTTTGTAGTTGACTCCATTGTGACCCTCTGTACATGAGTGCGTCTGAGGGGCACTTAGGAGAAGATACAGGTAACATGTGAAGTGTGGTGCCCTCCATGTGACGTGTGGTGTGTTTAAATGATGCCCAAGAGGATGTTGTACTGAGGGAGGAGGGCAGGCTCTTCCTCTTCCTTTAGGGCTGATTCGTGTACATTTTATATTCACATTAGGCTGTTCCGATATATTTAATATCATTACATTTCTAATGTGTTACCAATCCTGATATGGTACTGATGTCATCTGGTGTCCCTAATTATTACAGTGTTCCTAATTATTACAGTGTACACACACACACACACACACACATAGAGTGAGAGAGTGTGTAGTCAGATCAAATAGCAGTTACTATTCCAGAAGCTGTGCCCATGTAGGGCAGCTGCTATAAACTACCAGTGGGAGTGCACAGAGGCCTCGGGAAAAGCAGTGTGTGTGTGTGTGTGTGTGTGTGTGTGTGTGTGTGTGTGTGTGTGTTTGTGCACTTCATGTTGAGGTTGTGTGTGCCCCTGTGTTTGTGTGTGTGAGTGTTTTTTTTTGGGGGGGGGGGGGGGTATTTGTTTATGATCTGCGCATGTTCATGAATGTGTTTATGTTTCCATGGGAATTTTTGTTTCCTTGTGAATTTTTGTGAATTTTTGTGAATTTTTGTGTTCATTGTGTGTGTGTGTGCATGTGTGTGTCTGTGAGTGGGTGGGTACACCAGTGAGATACGATGTCCGGCTTGTATTTAAAGTGAGTTTGCGCATAAATCCTGGAGGATATTAAAGGCGACCCCTCACAGGTTCTACGAACTTCTCCTCGCAGGCTGGTCTAAGGCGTGGAGGAGCGGTGCTCCTGCTGACCACTGGAGATGCTCTTCAGTTTTGACAAAATACACAAAAACATAATGTATGTATAACTTTATTGCCTAATATCCTAAATGGCACCAACATATTTCAGAGCGTTTTTCCAATGGCATACAGATATACTGTGTTGTCATGCTGACTCTTTTTAAGAGTCTTTTGTACATGGTGTAATTAGTTTGAATGGGGACTGGTAAATGTGACCTGTGTGTGACGTGTGCCGTGCAGAAGTGTATTATAACCCTCACATTCTTCTTATGTGGAGAACTATTTGGTTGCCATGGCAACTTTTCCCTGTGTGAGTCACAGTTTCCATTCTATAACCCTGATTAGCTGCTTCTGTTGTCCAGGTGCAGGTCCAAACTAGTGGGAGATGAAAGCCTTACACTGATTCAGCCGCAGCAGATCCAGCAGTCCTGCTTAGCCGTGGTTTGGATGGTGCTGGACTGTGGTTTCCCTTGTTAGAGCAGAACAGAAGCGGGCTTTCAGAAACCTGCCCAGCTAAACCTTTAAATGAACCATGTTCCCAGGTTAGGCCTGGATTTGTATGGATTTCTCATGTCATTAATGGCCTTTGCTTCAACACAATGCAGTGCACCCTACAATAGTGTGTGGTAGAGTAATTACCAACCGTATTTGTGTCCTGCTCTGAAAACAGGCCTCACAGGTTTTGTGGAATGACAAAGGAAATGGAGACGCGTGTGTACTGTCTGATGTGATAGCTGAAAATAAATCAAAGTAAAATAAAAAATATATATAACAATGTCAAATGTTCACAGCCTACTCAGCCTACCACAGCTCAGCTAGATACAGGCAGAGTGCTAGACCACACAGTTTATAGAGGATTTTGATGTTTTAAATAAAGAAAAGAAAAAAAAGACTGTTTTTAAAAATGCTTTTATCAGTGACAAAGAATGATAAAGAATTAGTTAATAAGAATGATAACATTAATGATAAACATTACAAGTTATAGACAGTTTCGTCCCTGTTTGGCATGACCAACGGTGTCAGGAGGTATTTGGGGACTCCAGGGCTGTGTGGAGATAGGCGGGCGTACTTCTGTGACTGTGGGTCCACACCGGCCAGGCAGCTGGGGTCACACTGTGGACACGGAGACAGATGAACTTCAGACTCAAAACAGAAAACATTTATACGTCACCATCATGTCTTTCAGGTCTGGAATGAACCTTTTTAGGATGACAAGTCTAAACAGTCACAGTTTCACATAATATTTCAAAAACAGAGCACAGGAAACACAGAGGATGCAAATGTTGCCTCGGGGGGGGGGGGGGGGGGGGGTTGTCAATAAAAAACTGACATCAACAGAAGACGTTCACTGTCATTAAGCCAATGCAGACAGACATTTCTCCTGTTTTTTCTCTCTCCAGAAGCACAGAAGGGATGATCCCAGCCTCAATTCCTGCCAAACGCCACCAGGGTGGCCACTACCTGCAGGAAAACAACTGAACAAATATCCAAAGCTTTGCATTTTCTAGAACGTTCCAAACATTTAGGGAACGTTCAGAATTCATGAGGTTCCTAATAGGGGCTGAAAGATTTGGCCCTCACCCTAAGCCTGGTGCGTGGTACATAGACATTGCTGCTCATTTCTAAACAATCTCCCAGGCTTGGTGTTTTGACTACGTTTGTAACTGCTTAGAAGTCCGTGAGCCTGATAAGTCCTGGACCCAGAATGCCTGCTACATCCCTTTAAGCTCTACAGCTCTGGGCAAACATGGTCTTAGACCACCAGGGAAATTACAAAGATTTTTGTGGGCATAGAAAGACACACTTTAGGTTCCTAAAACTTGTCTGTGAGGTTTGTTTATAAAAAACTATGTTTTAGCATTGTAATGCAAAACATGTTAAAACACTATCTAAAACTATAGATGTTCTGCCCTAACAAATGGCTTTAAATGTAATATTCATGGCCTAGCACATTTCTCCTGTATTTCCATGAAAGACCAGCATGTGTAAGCAGCACTTTATAGTGTGTGTGGAGAGAAGCAAAGGCCCAGTGTAGGCCGTCCGGGCGGATGTGTGTGTGTGTGGGGGGTGGGGTGTGTGTGTGGGGGGGGGTGGGGTGTGTGTGTGGGGGGTGTTCTCTCGCTGGGAGGAACTGTTACATTGTCATCATGCTGGACGATCGCCACCAGTCACACCTGTGCCACCGAGCCTTGTAGTGCACTGATAAACAGGTGTGAGTATTGGAACATCACCAGTGCAGGAGTGGCAAAACAAATAGAGACCACACCAGACAAAGCTATTAATATAGAACGTGTGTGTGTGTGTGTGTGTGTGTGTGTGTGTTAATGTTCAGGCACTGCAAATGCTATTAAAAGGTGATAATACCCCCCTGTTAAGAACTAGGGCAGGTAATCAGAGCTCCCTGTGTGTGGCTGTGTGTGTGTGTGTGTGTGTGTGTGTGTGTGTGGCTGTGTGTGTGTGTGTGTGTGTGTGTGGCTGTGTGTGTGTGTGCGTGCGGTGGTGTCACAACATTGTCTTTTAGTATGACTGACCTCATACTTACACTCTCTCTGACATGCTGCACACACACACACGCTGTTCTGTTCTGTTCTCATGCCTTTGGGAAATCTAGCCATGAACTAATAAATTATGATTAAATCCAACTGTGTGCATGTTGTGACCCCTTAAAACACTGCCGCTGGTTCACTTTTTAAGCACTTGCGTTTGTCACCTTATTAATAATATGATTGAACTGATCAAGCTCTCAGTTAGAAATAAAAGTCTTATTTTCTTAGGTTATGTTGAAATCTATTTCTGCTGCCAGTAGGGAGTCTTGGTGACTTTTACTCCATCAGCTGGGGTTCGGAGGTTACTGTATAGTTCCACAGCCTTACATAAGCTGTCAGCAGGCCCCGCTGCTGTGCGTCAGAGAGTGGTGCATGAATCACTCTCCTATTGGCTGGTTGTGGTCAGAGATCAGAGAGAACAGTCAGTCGGACATCCACAACTGTGGAGAAATGCAAATGAGTGATGGAAAATAATATTAGACCATAAAAAGATAGTCTGCCCCTCTCTCTGTCTCTCTCCCCCTCGTTCTCTCTCTCTGTCTGTGTGTCTCTCCACGGAGTAAACACAGCCCATGGTGTCTGTAGTTTCCTCTCGGTCTCCAGCTCCAGACGGCCGTTCCTACGTCACGCTCCGTTTGCGGTGCAGTGACTCATTCGGTAAAGCGCACAGGAGGAAACGCGTCTTATACCGTAGCCTTGTCAGAACAAAGTGCCTGGCACCATGTCAGGGTCATCAGTGACGGAAGAAGCTAGACACCGAGGTGAGAGGAAACGGGTTAGCAGCCATAGGCGTGTGTGTTTAAAAAAGGAGTTACATGGAAAGCGTCCATTATTTTTGTAATAAAAATTCAGCTAACAGGTTCTGTTTGCAACTTTCTGAATCGTCGCCACTATCCTGTGTGTTCCACGGTCCCACGCTGCCTCTAGTGGTCATTAGTGGTTACCGCACCCAGGAGCTCCAAAACGGGGTGTAACAAAAGCACTGGGTTGGTTCCCATGTGTCCTGGGGAGGGTAAAGGGTAAAGGGTAAGGGGTAAAGGGATGTGGGGGACAGATAATCCGGACTGGCATTCCTGTCGGCTGACAGCGGATGACCTCATTTAACATGGAGGACTGGGACAGACCTGCAAAGATGCTAATGGCCAACAGGTGGTGAGGGATGACTGCAGATAACAGTTGCGCGTGCGCGCACACACACACACACACGCACACACACACACACACACACACACACACACACACACACACACACTTACACACTTAGATATAACACACATGTACATAAACAAACATCACCTATTCTATAAATCGGCGATGAATGAACAAGAGCTCTTATGCACCGGCTCCAGCTGAAATTAGTTTGGTTGGGTTGAAATGAGTCACACTGATTTGCTTTTTAAGATACTGCAGTTCTGTTGATTTCACTGCCAATTACAAATGGTGACAACTGAAACTATTTGCGTAAGCCTCTGTTTATAGAAAGTACTTCAGTTTACCCATCCGCTCACTTTCCCTCTCTCTCCCCCTCTCTCTCTCCCTCCTTCTCTCTCCCCTCTCACACTCCCTGCCTCTCTTTTCCCTCTCTCACTCTCTCTCTCTCTCTCACTCTCTCTCTCTCTCTCTCTCTCTCTCACTCTCTCTCTCTCTCTCTCTCTGGAATCTTGCTCTCTCAGCTGTCTCTCCGGTGTCCTATGCCACCCTGATTTAGACTCCTCACCCCTCCTCCTCACCCCTCCTCCCCACCCCTCCTCCTCACCCCTCCTCCCCACCCCTCCTCCTCACCCCTCCTCCTCACCCCTCCTCCCCACCCCTCCTCCCCACCCCTCCTCCTCACCCCTCCTCCCCACCCCTCCTCCTCACCCCCTCCTCCCCTCTATCCTTCTTTCCATTCCTTCTACTCTCCTCCTTCTCCTACTCCCTATTCCTTCTTTTCTCTTCTTTTACCCCCAAATCCTGTCTGTCCTAACCGTATTTTCCTTTTCTATTGTGAACCACATCATCATTAGCCACTCTTTTATTTACCCTTCCTGCCCCACCCCTCTTGCCCTCAGCCCTAATTTCTGCCCCAAGCCCCATCTGTCTGCAGGCCTATTGCTCTATAGTCACTGATAACCAGTCACTGATAACCAGTCTCTGATCATCAGTCTGATAACCAGTCTCTGATCATCAGTCTGATAACCAGTCACTGATAGATTGATAGATTGTCTCTGACAACTCAGATAAATTCAAGAGTGGACAATGTACTCCCACCCAATCTACATGCATATCTATCTCTCTCTCTCTCTCTCTCTCTCTCTCTCTCTCTCTCTATATATATATATATATATATATATATATATATATATATATATATATATATTTATATATATATATATATTTTTTTTTCAGTCATTTCCTGTTATTTCTTTTCTTTCTCTCTCCCTCTGTCTCTTTATCTATCTATCTATTCAACATTCACTCTCTTTTGCCTTTCTGTTTTCATGTTCTTTTTCAGTTCTTTCCTGTTCTTTCTCTTTCCTTTCTCTACTCTGTCTGTTTGTCTGTCTGTCTGTCTGTCTCTCTCTCTCTCTCTCTCTGTCTCTCTCTCTCTCTCTCTCTCTCCAGGGTCCTAATTCAGTACATCACCTCCTCCTACACTTCACATTGCTTTAACTCCCTTTCGTTCTCTTTTATAATGATCACTCAGCTCCTCCTCTGTGATCATTTTTAGCCTGGGCGTCGTTGCCCTCCACGCCTACTGCAGGTTCTTGTGGAGTGTCGCTTTGCGGAAGCCTCTGCTCCGCTCTGGACGAGCCGCATCCAGTCACGATGATAGCCCACGTCCTGCTGAACACACACATGTGGAAGACTTCGAATTATAATTGAAAGTGTGATTCATGGAGCATTTTGGTTTGTCTTTTTTGTTAAATGAATTCAAGACTTAAAATCTCTCTCTCTCTCTCTCTCTCTCTCTCTCTCACCTGCTGCTCATGGCAGACGTTCACAGCCTGGTGTAACTCACACCTGCGGAAGGCGGGCACCCAGATCGAGAACATCGAGGAAGACTTCCGCAATGGCCTCAAACTCATGCTGCTCCTCGAGGTCATCTCAGGTAACCATGGTGACATGATAGCTTGGCGGCCATGGTGGAGAGGTTCTCACAAAAGCTTTCAATAATAATTTTAAATCATTCGAAGGTGTTTGTGAAATTCCCTAACACCCTGTGCAATTATTTTCTATAATTATCGACTATTATATAAATTATAGACTATATTTTGCATTCATAAATCTCCTTTACAAAATATCTGTTTACAAATCTAATATTATTTAAAACAGAACTGAAACTTCAACCATAATGTAACTTTTTAACTGTGTGAATGAGGATTTAGATGAGGTATAATGTAATCCTAGCTTTAGAAGACTGACCTAGGTTTGCATAAGCAGTTGTCCTCATGGTCCAGCAAAATCCAAAGGATAAAATATGAAATGTTACTGGAAAAAAGCCATCAGAAAAAGTCTAAGAGGTTTTGATGTGCTTCATCAGGATTTATATCCTCAGATTATTAAGAGGTTACAAAACTAAACGCTTTACCCATAGGAGAAAGAACTCTTCCTCTTCCTCTTTCCTGGACTGTTGTTGTAAAGCATTAATGACTCATGATTCCCACAATGCACTCTGTTTTAGCTGAGACGTACAGACCTGTGGAGCTGGTGGGAAGGTGTTTCATTTACCACCACTCCACTTTCTGATTTGCCTTGAATTTCTAGCCGTTCAGTTGCTTCAGATCAAAATCAAGCAGAAACACAAAGTGGTGTAGCTGTACTCCGCAGTGTGGTAGAGCAGAAACCCTCAACTTCACAAGTGCTCTGTGGAGGACTAGCAAAGGAAAGTGGTGATTTAAGGACGTGAACCTGCCTCCCATCGATGACACTCACTCCGGCCAGTCTTCCAGTAAAGTCACAAGATCCCCTCAACCAGGAGCACAAACTCTTCTGCCCTGCATAGTATGAAACGTGATACAACACTTTTAGGGCACATAGCGTCTCCTACATTGTTTTGTTGCACTGTTGTCACCCAAAAAGAGGTCATTGTGTATAATTCCAATTTCCAGAACTACTGCCAGAGATCGACATGAACAGGGACTTTTGCAGGTGTTCGTTCTGACCTGGCTTTAACTGGAAATAGCTGGAGATAAATGCTCACTCTTCAAATGACATCACTTCCTGTCCCGTTTGTTAGCCTCTTACCTAGCGAGATTGTTTTATGTGTGTACTTGTGTGGTTTATGTGTGTGTGCATGTGTGTTCTGAAGATGCAGGCACGTTATCTATGTACATATCATCCAAAGAAGGACACACTGTATCTCTGTTTGTCAGTTATTGCATGACTGCCGGTGATTAAATGTCTGACCGACAGGTGAGAGGTTGCCCAAACCAGACAAAGGAAAGATGCGATTCCACAAGATCGCCAACGTGAACAAGGCCCTGGACTTCATCTGCAGCAAAGGAGTGAAGCTGGTGTCCATTGGAGCGGAGGGTGAGGCCCTGTGTGTGACTGTAGGGTGGATGTGAGGTGTGAGGGTGGTGTGAGGTGGATGTGAGGTGTGAGGGTGGTGTGAGGTGGATGTGAGGGTGTGTCAGCCAGGTCTGCCTCATGGACTCTGACATTTGTTCACTTCACTGACTGTGTGCCTAGTTTGAGGAGGTCCGTTAACCATATGGGGTTATCTCACACTCTCTCTCTCTCTCTCTCTCTCTCTCTCTCTCTCTCCCTGTGCAGAGATTGTTGATGGGAACGTGAAGATGACTTTAGGAATGATCTGGACCATCATTCTCCGTTTTGCTATCCAGGACATCTCTGTGGAAGGTGCACATTAAGACTATGAGAGTTGAACATTTCAGTCCTTGGAACTTGTACTGTCTGAGTATTACTGAATTTGTCATTGTAAAATTTGTTTAAATATAACGGATCGACACCACTTCAAACAGTGTACATGTGGTTACACAGTTTGTTGCACACAATCTGATATCTAAGATAAGAGATTAATTCTGAAAAAACATGACTAGCCTAATCAAACCTTAATTACTTATGCAACTAAGAGTAATTAAAAAGAAGTGACGCTTTTTGTACCTCTCCTTATCACATTCCCTCTGTGTGTGTGTGTGTGTGTGTGTGTGTGTGTTACCATCCACATAGAAACCTCTGCTAAGGAGGGTCTGTTGCTGTGGTGTCAGAGAAAGACTGCCCCCTACAGGAATGTTAATGTACAGAACTTCCACATCAGGTGAGAGATTCATCCAGTGAGGCACCACACGATTGTTGGTTGGTGGTTGTTGGGTGGATGGTTGGGTGGTTGTTGAGTGGTTGTATGTTGGTTTGTTGTAGGGTGGTTGTTGAGTGGTTGGTTGGGTGGTTGTAGGGTGGTTGTATGTTGGGTTGTTGTAGGGTGGTTGTAGGGTGGTTGTTGGGTGGTTGGTTGCTGGTTGTAGGGTGGTTTGTAGGGTGGTTTGTTTGGTGGTTGTAGGGTGGTTGTTGGATGGTGGTTGGGTGGTTGTAGTGTGGGTGTTTGGTGGTTGTTTGGTGGTTGTTGGGTGGTTGTTGGGTGGTTGTTTGGTGGTTGTTGGGTGGTTGTAGGGTGGTTGTTGGGTGGTTGTTGGGTGGTTGTTGCGTGGTTGTAGGGTGGTTGTTGGGTGGTTGTTTGGTGGTTGGTGGGTGGTTGTTGAGTGGTTGTTGAGTGGTTGTAGGGTGGTTGGTTGGTGGTTGTAGGGTGGTTGTTGGGTGGTTGTAGGGTGGTTGTTGGGTGGTTGTAGGGTGGTTGTTGGGTGGTTGTAGGGTGGTTGTTGAGTGGTTGTAGGGTGGTTGTAGGGTGGTTGTTGGGTGGTTGGTTGGTGGTTGTTGGGTGGTTGTAGGGTGGTTGTAGGGTGGTTGTAGGGTGGTTGTTGGGTGGTTGTTGAGTGGTTGTAGGGTGGTTGTAGGGTGGTTGTTGGGTGGTTGGTTGGTGGTTGGTTGGTGGTTGTTGGGTGGTTGTAGGGTGGTTGTTGGGTGGTTGTAGAGTGGTTGTTTGGTGGTTGTTGAGTGGTTGTAGGGTGGTTGTTAAGTGGTTGTTGAGTGGTTGTAGGGTGGTTGTAGGGTGGTTGTTAAGTGGTTGTTGAGTGGTTGTAGGGTGGTTGTTGGGTGGTTGTTGAGTGGTTGTAGGGTGGTTGTAGGGTGGTTGTTGGGTGGTTGGTTGGTGGTTGTTGGGTGGTTGTAGGGTGGTTGTAGGGTGGCTGTATGTTGGTTTGTTGTAGGGTGGTTGTAGGGTGGTTGTTGGGTGGTTGGTTGGTGGTTGTTGGGTGGTTGTAGGGTGGTTGTAGGGTGGCTGTATGTTGGTTTGTTGTAGGGTGGTTGTAGGGTGGTTGTTGGGTGGTTGTTGAGTGGTTGTAGGGTGGTTGTAGGGTGGTTGTTTGGTGATTGTTGAGTGGTTGTAGGGTGGTTGTTAAGTGGTTGTTGAGTGGTTGTAGGGTGGTTGTATGTTGGTTTGTTGTAGGGTGGTTGTAGGGTGGTTGTAGGGTGGTTGTTGGGTGGTTGTTGAGTGGTTGTAGGGTGGTTGTTTGGTGGTTGTTGAGTGGTTGTAGGGTGGTTGTTAAGTGGTTGTTGAGTGGTTGTAGGGTGGTTGTATGTTGGTTTGTTGTAGGGTGGTTGTAGGGTGGTTGTTGGGTGGTTAGTTGGTGGTTGTTGGGTGGTTGTTGGGTGGTTGTAGGGTGGTTGTAGGGTGGTTGTTGGGTGGTTGTTGAGTGGTTGTAGGGTGGTTGTAGGGTGGTTGTAGGGTGGTTGTTGAGTGGTTGTAGGGTGGTTGTAGGGTGGTTGTTGGGTGGTTGTTGAGTGGTTGTAGGGTGGTTGTAGGGTGGTTGTTGGGTGGTTGTTGAGTGGTTGTAGGGTGGTTGTAGGGTGGTTGGTTGGTGGTTGTTGGGTGGTTGTTGAGTGGTTGTAGGGTGGTTGTAGGGTGGTTGGTTGGTGGTTGTAGGGTGGTTGTAGGGTGGTTGTAGGGTGGTTGGTTGGTGGTTGTAGGGTGGTTGTAGGGTGGTTGTAGGGTGGTTGTTTGGTGGTTGTAGGGTGGTTGTTGGGTGGTTGTTGAGTGGTTGTAGGGTGGTTGTAGGGTGGTTGTTGGGTGGTTGTTGGGTGGTTGTTGAGTGGTTGTAGGGTGGTTGTAGGGTGGTTGTTGGGTGGTTGTTGAGTGGTTGTAGGGTGGTTGTAGGGTGGTTGTAGGGTGGTTGTAGGGTGGTTGGTTGGTGGTTGTAGGGTGGTTGTTGGGTGGTTGTTGAGTGGTTGTAGGGTGGTTGGTTGGTGGTTGTAGGGTGGTTGGTTGGTGGTTGTAGGGTGGTTGTAGGGTGGTTGTTGAGTGGTTGTAGGGTGGTTGTTGGGTGGTTGTTGGGTGGTTGTTGAGTGGTTGTAGGGTGGTTGTTGGGTGGTTGTTGAGTGGTTGTTGGGTGGTTGTAGGGTGGTTGGTTGGTGGTTGTAGGGTGGTTGTAGGGTGGTTGTTGAGTGGTTGTAGGGTGGTTGTAGGGTGGTTGTAGGGTGGTTGGTTGGTGGTTGTAGGGTGGTTGTAGGGTGGTTGTTGAGTGGTTGTAGGGTGGTTGTAGGGTGGTTGTTGGGTGGTTGTAGGGTGGTACTGATGAACTGGTTCTGCATGCTGGTGTCCTCTGCTTCAGCTTTGCTGCTTCACTGTCCCTTACTGTGTAAAACTTACTCTACTCTCTCTCTTCCTCTCTTTCTTTCTCTCTCTCCCTCTATTTCTTTCTCTCTTTCTCCCTCTCTCTCCACCCCCCTCTCTCTCCCTCCCTCTCACTTTTCTTTTTCTCTCTCCCCCTCTCTCTCTCACTCCCTCTCCCCTTTTTCTCTCTCTCCCCCTCTCTCTCTCTCTCACTCCCTCCACCCTCTCTCTGTCTCTCTCTTTCATGTTCAGTTGGAAGGATGGCCTTGCTCTGTGTGCCCTCATCCACAGGCACAGACCTGACCTTATTGACTACCCCAAACTGAAAAAGGTGCTTCACACTCTCTCTTTCTCTTTCTCAATTTTTTCTCTTTTGCATTTTTCTCTTTCTCTGTCTTTTCTCTCTACCATTTGGTTCCTTTTTTCTGTTGCTACTTCTACCACTGTGTCCCATATTGCTATACTCTGTGTATGACATTGTCCTCCTGGTTCTGTGGGGCGTCCCCTGGTCTTTCCTGTGTGAAGGACGACCCCATTGGAAACCTCAACACAGCATTTGAGGTGGCAGAAAAATTCCTGGACATCCCCAAAATGTTGGACGCTGAAGGTCAGACTCTAATGCTCCACTACAGTGATGCAGCATTGGAACGATCATAAAAGCAATTCAAATAAAAATTGATAAACCCTTTTAAAATGTGTTAAAATATACAGGCCTGCAGTTGTCCTGCAGTGATCACCACCCACAGGTTTATAATAAATGTTATTATAATAAATGTTATTTTCCAGTTAGGAACTGAAGACAAAATGAGATAGAATTGAATTTTGTCTTCTCCCTGGAAATTGCTTAAATTGCCTAAATTGCTTTTTCTACTTCACGTTTCTGCATCAGTGCTGACCTGTAAGACCCACTTACACATCACACTGACTGTAAGCCTATCTAGAACTGTATGCCACTGTTGCCATGGATACAAATCTCCTTGAATTGCTCCTATATGAGTGCATTCTGCTATATCTGTGCCCTGATACCAGAACACCAACACTCTACAGACAAAACATATCAATAACAGATAACATACTTATAGACAACACACACTTACAAATGATACACTTACAGACAACAGACTGATACACTCGTGGACAACACAATTATGGACAACACAAACAACTAACACACTTATTGACAAATGATAGATAACACATTTATACACAATACACAATTATAGACAACATATTCTTAAGCCAATTGGATAATCTCTTTGTCAGTGTTGACTAGTGTTGAGGTGACTGTGTTAGTGTTGAGTAGTGTTGAGTGTTGAGGTGACCATGTTAGTGTTGAGTGTTGAGGTGAATGTTAGTGTTGAGTGTTGAGGTGACTGTGTTAGTGTTCAGTAGTGTTGAGTGTTGAGGTGACCGTGTTAGTGTTGAGTGTTAAGGTGACTGTGTTAGTGTTCAGTAGTGTTGAGTGTTGAGGTGACCGTGTTAGTGTTGAGTGTTGAGTGTTGAGGTGACTGTGTTAGTGTTCAGTAGTGTTGAGTTTTGAGGTGACTGTTAGTGTTCAGTAGTGTTGAGTTTTGAGGTGACCGTGTTAGTGTTGAGTAGTGTTGAGTGTTGAGGTGAATGTGTTAGTGTAGAGTGTTGAGGTGAATGTTAGTGTTGAGTGTTGAGGTGACTGTGTTAGTGTTGAGTGTTGAGGTGAATGTTAGTCTTGAGTGTTGAGGTGAATGTTAGTGTAGAGTGTTGAGGTGACCATGTTAGTGTTGAGTGTTGAGGTGAATGTTAGTGTTGAGGTGACTGTGTTAGTGTTGAGTAGTGTTGAGTGTTGAGGTGACCGTGTTAGTATTGAGTTTGGGCTGCGTTCTCTGCTGTTTAGAGTCCCTTTCAGCAGGGTAGACCTTTGAGATCTTGATAGCAAGTGGTGAAACGAAGAGGTGTTGTGTTCGTGGTGTGAGGACGAAGACCCGCTCCACTGCAGTATTTCGGTCTGGTGTCTCTGAAAGTGCTGAGCTGTGTTCAGGCTTCTCCATCCTCTCACGCCATGTCCTGTGTCCTGTGTCCTGTGTCCCATCAGACATTGTGAACACCCCGAAGCCCGATGAGAAGGCCATCATGACCTACGTGTCCTGCTTCTACCACGCCTTTGCTGGAGCTGAGCAGGTGGGAAGTGACACAGCGCCACCTGCCTGTTACATAAACACTTCACTTTTCCCTCCCATCCCCACATCCCATGATCAAGAACAGCACAATATACACTAGCATACAGTAGATACACACATACAGTAGAACCCCGGAACTTGACGCTAATGCGTTCTGGAAGGAGCGTTGAGAAGCGATGCAGTCGAGTTCCGAATCAATTTTCCCCATAAGAAATTACTGAAAACGGATTAATACGTTCTCAACCATCAAGTTGAATTCCAATGCTAAGTCCGTCACATGAATGCCTTCATACTTCTCTATGATCGCCTTTTTTAACTCTATTGTTATTCTTACCGTTTTCCTCTTCTGCTTTTCTGCGATGTCTTTCTTGGGACCCATGTTTTTTGTCTAAAACAGTACAAAAAACAACAAAAATACAACAAAAGCTTGGAGCACAGCCTCAAAATGGTTTAAAACCCATTGAACAACAACGCCAAATAACGCCAACTAGCGGCATGTGACCGATGCAAGAACTGTATTTTGTTTACAAAAGTCGGGTCGGATTCCGAAGTTTTGTTCGATCTCCGAGACAAATTTTTCTTGAAATATTGCATCAAACTTCGAATATGTCGAGTACTGAGGCGGTCGAGTCCCGGGGTTCTACAGTATAACAAAACTGCTTTCTCATGCCCCACCCTCTCCCCCACCCCCTCCCCGTCCCCAGGCTGAGACTGCCGCTAACAGGATCTGTAAGGTTCTGGCAGTGAACCAGGAGAATGAGCGGCTGATGGAGGAGTATGAGAAGCTGGCCAGTGAGGTGAGTTATTGGCCCTTATAATTCACACATGGGCCTCCTCAATGAGCTCCGACAAAGGGCCACTGAGGCCAGTTATTGGTTATTATAGAATATAGATTTACACATGGGCCTCCTGGTTGAGCTTCATCAGGTGGCCAGTGAGACGTATTATTACACTTTAGATCAGTGCAGTCCTGACAATCTCAGTGCGCTGGCTGTTCTTTCTAACAAATGAGGGTCTTCTAATAAAGGTCCATCTAGGGGCTGAAAGAAGCTTTATTATGTCTCTTAACAAAGAATTCGTTATATCTCTTACAAAAAATCCATCTCTTACCTTTTATAAATTTTCAGTTTTTGTCTTCTCGAATTGTCCTTATTTGGTCATTCACTCCATTACCTTTGTTCCATCCATCCATCCATCCATCCATCCGTCTATCCGTCCGCTCTGGGGTGATAGTTGTTGGAGTGGATCCGGCGGACGATCCCCTGGCTGGAGAACCGTGTGGCGGAGCAGACCATGCGGGCCATGCAGCAGAAGCTGGAGGACTTCAGGGACTACCGCCGCGTGCACAAGCCCCCGCGTGTGCAGGAGAAATGTCAGCTGGAGATCAACTTCAACACGCTGCAGACCAAGCTGAGGCTGAGCAACAGGCCCGCCTTCATGCCCTCCGAGGGCAAGATGGTGTCGGTATGTCCACCAGGTCAAGCTAAAAACAGCTTGAAATATTTAGTGTCAAAATTCTCTTCTGAATATTTTTTTATTGTCTGCAGTTCGTATATGCATTTTGTAGATGCCAAAAATAACAAAAATGCTTTTTGTAAGATATTTAAATACACTAGTTGAGCACAACAACTCTTTGGTGTGTGTGTGTGTGTGTGTGTGTGTGGGTGTTTATAGGACATTGCCAATGCGTGGAAGGGTCTGGAGCAAGTGGAAAAAGGCTATGAGGAGTGGCTTCTGACAGAGATCCGTAGACTTGAGAGACTCGACCACCTCGCTGAGAAGTTCAAGCAGAAGTGCTCTCTCCATGAGGGCTGGACCGCAGGTAAACACACACACACACACACACACACACACACACACACACACACACACACACACACACGTCCATACGTCATACAAATACACACATAAATCAAAAACATCACACACACAAACACACACTAACACATCTGACACACATACAAACACACACATAAATCATAAACATCACACATAAAAACACACTAACACATCTGACACACACATCCATATACCATACACACACACACAAAACATGTATACACACACATATCTTTTATTTAAAAGTAAACACATTTTACATATGACTCACTTTTAAGTTCACAAATAACTGTCCACCTTCGCCCTCCTCTCCAATTCCACTTCTATTTCTGTCTGTTTTTTCACTCTCTCTCTCACTCCGTCTCTCTGCCTCTCTCCCGTCTCTCTCTCTAGGGAAGGAGGATCTACTGTCTCAAAAGGACTACGAGTCGGCGTCTCTGATGGAGATCAGGGCTCTGATGAGGAAGCACGAGGCGTTTGAGAGTGACCTCGCCGCCCACCAGGACAGAGTAGAGCAGATTGCTGCTATTGCTCAGGAGCTGAAGTGAGACACACACAGAGAAAGAAAGTGTGAGAAGAGAGAGAGAGAGAGAGAGAGAGAGAGAGAGAGAGAGAGAAATATTGACAGGAAGGGTGGCAAAGTGGGGGCAGAGGGGCATA
>NC_135224.1:6362522-6375022 GCF_052324685.1 Brachyhypopomus gauderio
GTGGGAGGAGTGGCGGAGGAGTGGAAAGACGGAATTAGAGTGTTTGGAAGGAATTTCGGAAGTCCAAGCAAACAGAAGGTCTGATATCCCAGACGCCACCGTGCAGGTGCGGCAGCAGGCTCAGACACACCCGTAAAGGTTCCGTGTTTTGATAGGCTGATGGGGAGGAGGCCGGCTGGAGATCTGGAGAGCTGGCCGGTCCTGCCTGTGGGGCTGGGACACGTCCTGGGCCTCGGGACACCTGCTCTCTGTCCTCCAAACACCTGCGTCACTTTGTCCTTCTGTGTCCCTCTTTCCCTCCCACCCATCAATGCTCACTTTCATGCAACAACTGCTAAAAGAAAATAAATGTCCCCCAAATAAAGTCTGTCATGAACTCTGGATGACTGAAGTCTTATCCTATGTACTGTTTGTGTGTATGTGAACGAGTGTGTGTGTGTGTGTGTGTGTGTGTGTGTGTGTGTGTGTGTGTGTGTGTGTGTGTGTGCGAGAGAGCGAGTGTGTGAGCGAGTGTGTGTGTGAGCGAGTGTGTGTGTGAGCGTGTGTGTGTGTGTGTGTGTGTGTGTGAGATGCAGTAAAGCAGTAAAGTTTTCCTATTCTATCCAGTAGAGGGCGGGTTTGTATAGACTATCAAATACTTCTCTGCAAGTGCCCAACACATACTTATAACACATTTAATTTAATTGCATACAGACTTTCAGACAAACACATCAATAATAAATGAATCGCACAGTTAAGATACTTCACACTGGTAGAGAGAGACAGTGACCCATTTTCTGTGATGCTTTTAGGAAAAAAAACCTACAGAAAATATCGGGTTGATTAATAGGTTAAAATAATTGAGTACCTAGATTTTATTTTTATCCATTGATCTTTTTGCTTTAGCAAAATAGAACAGAAACACTAATTTAGGATCAGTTTTAGACTATCTCATATATGTCGGTGTCATTACATTAACCATTAACAGGCTGGTTCAGGACTCCCATTCTGAGATGTTTGATACATCCCAACCTTTCCAAGTTTCTGCTGCCAGCAGACCATCTTTATCACAGAATATATGGAGATGGATGAGTCTTCATCACAGAAGGTGAATTTTCACGATGCCTACACACCCAAGTCCATCGAGCAATCCCAGAAGCCCCTGGTGCAGCGACCTCCTGCTCTCTGACTGCTGAATTAGGGGCTGTGCCAGGGTGTTCACATTTCAGTTTGGACGTGTTCAAATGCATTTGTACTGCAGATAATTATTGACAAAATTTTAGTGCTCACCAGCCACAGTTGCTGGAGACACTCCTTACGTTGTTCATCTGGAGGAGAGTTCAGTACAGTTTCAGTCCAGCTTGGTCTGGGTTCTGTTTAGTGGTATCAGAATCCAGACCAAACAATTAAACCAAAGTATCTGCATGCCACACGATCCAGACATTCTGTTTATTCTCACACAGCCATCGTGTGTCTGAAATAGCCACTCTGAGATGATTATGTCATGAAATGTGTACAAGCCCAAAGTGCTCAGAGATGAGACGACTGGAACCCTCGATGGCGCTATTTAGACTGAGTGTGTGTGTGTGTGTGTGTGTGTGTGTGTGTGTGTGTGTGTGTGAGTGTGTGTGTGTGTGTGTGTGTGTGTGTGTGTGTGTGCAGAGCCGGAGTGGCTAATCGGGAGATTCGGGAGGATTCCCGATGGGCCGGCTCATGTCAGTCTCTAGTTTGGGCCGATTGGGAGGGAAAAATAATTTTGGGCCGGATTTGGACATGAAACTCCCGGGCTGAAAATGTGTCCCACTCCGGCCCTGTGTGTGTGTGTGTGTGTGTGTGTGTGTATGCACAGGCACAGAGACAAAGACAGAGAGACTCTTGTGAGATTTACATCCATGTCTGTGCCCTCGTTCTGGGGTATTTCACAGCAGCAGACAGAAGAATGGAGGGTTCACTCTTTTACCAAAGTATGTTTAGACATGTCCAGGAACCTGACCCTGACATCCTGAACCTCATGTCCTGACCCTGACGTCCTGAACCTGACCCTGACGTCTTGAACCTGACCCTGACATCCTGAACCTCATGTCCTGACCCTGACGTCTTGAACCTGACCCTGACGTCCTGAACCTCATGTCCTGACCCTGACGTCTTGAACCTGACCCTGACGTCCTGAACCTCATGTCCTGACCCTGACGTCCTGAACCTGACCCTGACATCCTGAACCTCATGTCCTGACCCTGACGTCTTGAACCTGACCCTGACATCCTGAACCTCATGTCCTGACCCTGACGTCCTGAACCTGACCCTGACATCCTGAACCTCATGTCCTGACCCTGACGTCCTGAACCTGACCCTGACATCCTGAACTTCATGTCCTGACCCTGACGTCCTGAACCTGACCCTGACATCCTGAACCTCATGTCCTGACCCTGACGTCTTGAACCTGACCCTGACATCCTGAACTTCATGTCCTGACCCTGACGTCCTGAACCTGACCCTGACATCCTGAACCTCATGTCCTGACCCTGATGTCCTGAACCTGACCCTGACATCCTGAACCTCATGTCCTGACCCTGACGTCCTGAACCTGACCTTGACATCCTGAACCTCATGTCCTGACCCTGACGTCCTGAACCTGACCCTGACATCCTGAACCTCATGTCCTGACCCTGACGTCCTGAACCTGACCTTGACATCCTGAACCTCATGTCCTGACCCTGACGTCCTGAACCTGACCCTGACATCCTGAACCTCATGTCCTGACCCTGACGTCCTGAACCTGACCCTGACATCCTGAACCTGACTATGATGTCCTGACGTCCTGACCCTGATGTTCTGATCCTGACCTCACACGCTACACTTTACAACTACAGCGCTAACAGAATCAGTACCTGTGTCCAGTCATCACTCTGATCTTCATTCAAACGTGTCACCAAAATCATTGATGTAGGTTTGAGGGAGCGAGTTGCTTTATTTCACTGATGCTGTAGTACACAACCAGAGTCTCTGTTAAATCGCTGTATTCCTCCCCTACTCTGGTCTTGTCTAAGAGAGTAACTATTGTCTCTGGACAGAGAGGACTGCACTTGGCTCTGTGTTAGACAGCGACCTTTGCCCAGCGGATTGTTGGAAATCACCCCAGTACGATGGAATAACAGTGTCTGCACTGGTCACAGGAGCAATATAATACAAGTCCAGTTTAATAAATGTAATGTAATAACCATAAACACCTCATATATATCATCTGACTCTGTGAATCCAGCCAGACAGAAAACATGGATGTGAGAATAATTAACCTATTGCTGCATCATTTGAAATGTGAGAAATAGCTGATAACGCAGCTCAGTGGAGGTCTCGTGCAGTCAGAAATGGAACTATATGAAATGAGTGAAGTTGCTCATCCTCGTTCTCATATTAATAAACCTCGATTAGAGAAAACTCAAGTTCTCCATCATACAGTCATGCACACACACTCACACACGTTGGTCAGGATTAAAGGTAGTCTGTATTGGTCAGGATTAAAGGTAGTCTCTACGAGAGAGAGAAAGATTATTGTTGTTGCTGGTGTAGGTGGTGGTGGTGTATGATGGCAGGCTTGGTATTTTTGTTTTTCTAAAATCTTGTGGGTCAACCTGCACCACCCACGCACAAACAGGAGTTTGAGCCCATGCTTTACCAAGAAACGGGGCTGGCTTACAACATCTCTGTTCAGGTGTTCTTCTGTGTTCTTTCATTCAAGC
Source organism: Brachyhypopomus gauderio (assembly GCF_052324685.1). Taxonomy (NCBI): domain Eukaryota; kingdom Metazoa; phylum Chordata; class Actinopteri; order Gymnotiformes; family Hypopomidae; genus Brachyhypopomus; species Brachyhypopomus gauderio. Next base: position 6,366,239 of record NC_135224.1, read on the forward strand.
CTTTTTTTTGTTTTCCTTCTTTAAATGCCAGACAGGGGTGTACCAGATAGCAATGATGCCTTTGACCATTTCTGAGAGAAATGAAATCTGAGAATTGGTGAAAGAGAACACCAATCCAACCAGTGAAAATAAGATGTGCGTTCACGTGCGTGTACGCACGTTTACTCACACATTGTTTACGTGTGAGTTTGCATAGTTCGATACAGCAAAAGATACAATAAAAAAATAAACCAGAAGACAGTTGTTTAGAATATCATACAGGCTGCATGTGTGCATGTCTCTGTCTGCCTCATCGTTTGTTCCACATGTCTGACATGTCCACTGATGGTAACGTTGTAGGTGGTTGTGTTGTTTAGTATGTTTTTCACACTAAAATACTTCAAAGCAGCAATTTGAGCTGATGTGTCCAGGTCAGAAGGGGATGAAACTCTTTCAGGTGATGGAAACTTGATCTGGAATATTGCCGAGTTTTGTTTTCACCGTTCTGAGCAGGATAGTTAAACGTAACTATGCATTAGAACCAGCAGTGTAATTTTACAGAAATGCTGATGTACCCTAACCTATACATCTAACTACGGGAACCTTAAGTCTAAATCAATTTTATTTATATAGTGCTTTTTACAACATATGTCACAAATCAGCTTTACAAATGCATGGATCCAGATCCCTAATGAGCAAGCAAAACTACCCAGGCAGAGATTAGGAAGAAACCTTGGCAGGCCATTGATTTCCACCTAAATCATCATCGCAAACTAGAGTGAACTCAGACATGTCTGGATGACAGCATTAACATGCTTAGAAAACAACAGATCAGCACCAGATTACCAGAAGACCCAAGCCCCCGAGCTCCACACCTACATATAGTACATTGTCTGAAGGTTTGATTAAATATGTGAGTCTTAAACCTAGATTCAAAGATGTCTGAATCTCGGACTGGGGCTGGAAGACTGTTTCATGACTAAGCATCGTCCTACTGAAGTCTTGCTCAATTTCAGAACTAAGAGAAACGATGTATTTTGAGAGCATAGCAAGTGAGATGGGTTATAGTATGCAATGAGGTCACACCAATATTATGGGGGCAAGACGATTTAGCGCTTTATAAGCCTACAGAAGAATTTTAAAATCCAGTGCAACGCCGAGAGAGTAGCCCTGACTTTAGTATGACAGCATATAGCAGCAGATAGAAAACAGACAATGTTTCTTAATGGGTTTATATATTAAAACGTCGGACCATGAGGCTACAAGTATTTAAAAAGTCCACATTGTTTGTTCTGTGCTTGTGTGTGTGTGCATGAGTACGTGCGTGCGTGCGTGTATGTTGTGTGTGTGTGTGTGCGTGCGTGAGTGCGTGCATGTTGTGTGTGTGTGAGGGGGGAGGGGCGCGGGGGCGGGTGGGGGGATATGTGTGTGTGTGTGTGTGTGTGTGTGTGTCTGTCTGTCTGTCTGTCTTTGTGTGCGCGCGCGCATTCAAAAGCAAGCGCGCATTGGCTATTCAAAACCTGGAGAGAGGCACGAGCATCCAGCCTGCGCACGAGGAAGCGAGACGCGTCGATGACAGTAGCGCACTGGGGGGCTGCGGCCAACGTCGCTGACGGTGTCAGAGATGGTGTAGCGAGCGCCGAGAAATGACCCACCGGACCCCGAACCGCCTCTGTTACCCTTCCTGCTCCGTCGCGTTATCCTGAACACACGTCGGATGAATAAAGTGATTAGACGCGTGTGACTGCGAGTAGCCGCCGGGACGCGGGACGCGGGACGCAGGACGCGGGACAGACGCGTCTCAATCAGGCGCAGTCGGGAGATGACAAAGGTGGGTGTGTGATCAATGTTCTCTCTCATTACACACTAGTCAATCTGATGCTGATGACCCAGCCATGTTCTTTCATTAGACCACCACAGCGCAATCATAGCGCAAATGTATTTTTTATATATTACACTTTTGTACATTTCTTGAGCGTATTGTATTCTAATGTGCGCATTGTTGTGTACAGTCCACGGACACGGAACGGCCGTTAGATGCCGGTAAAGGTCGCGATTCGTGCAATGTACCTAAAAGATATCTCAAAAATCATAACTGCACCGTGTCCCGGTTAATGGGGCCTGTCATTTACCTCACAAAAGAGTTAGTCAGAGACAGAAACATATATTTCAACCTCAGTTCTTAGAAATCACAAGTTATTTACAAATGTAATCAAATCAATTTAAAGAACCCATTAAACACATATAAAATACAGTGAGAAATATTTAAATACAACAGATTTTGTATTTTAACAACCCCACAAAATATCTGTTAAAATATGCACAAAACTGTCTGAACGAGTTTTTGGGAACCGGTATGAATACAAAGCAATGATACAAAGACGAAACCGGCTCCATGGGTAGATTAGAAATTTGGCCCGTTTTGTGTTGTTTATTGTTAGGCACGCGGCTGCTGGTTACTTTAACAGTCGTGTACGTTCTGAACATCAGTCTCTCTCTGTCTCTCTCTCTCTGTCTCTCTCTCTCTCTCTCTCTCTCTCTCTCTCTCTCACACACACACACACACACACACACACACACACACACACATATATATATATATATATATATATATATATATATATATATATATATATATATATATATATATATATATATATATATATATATATTCTGAGACACTTTGCTTGCATGCTGATGGAGAGCCCTGTGTATATATGCAGAGAGAGTATATATACTGCAGTGGAGCATGCAAGCAAAGTGTCTCAGAAGCTCTGTAGGAGAAACCCACCCAGTAACTAGTATATACCGGTTTACTAAACACTGATTCTCTGGAAGCCTTGTGCTTGTGTGCTATTATGTGTGTGTGTGTGTGTGTGTGTGTGTGTGTGTGTGTGTGTGTGTGTGTGTGTGTGTGTGTGTGTGTGTGTGTGTGTGTGTGTGTGTGGACAGAGGGTATAAAATGGATTTCAGACTATGTAAATTCAGTATAAATAAATACAGGATCAGATTTATTATGATTATTAGTTGTTGTTGTATTAGTAGTAGATTGAATAGTAACTAACTGACTAAAGAATATGTAGAGATGTGAACCACATAATATCAATTCTTAGAGAATACAACATACAGGACTGCCTGCTGCATCTTGAAATATATAGATCGTTTGAGATAGTTTGAGATCGTTTGAGATCGTTTGAGATAGTTTGAGATAGTTTGAGATCGTTTGAGATCGTTTGAGATCGTTTGAGATCGTTTGAGATAGTTTGAGATAGTTTGAGATAGTTTGCCTTGGGAAACCTGGTAGCTCTACATTACAGTAGTGATGGCATGTTGCTGTAAAGGTGCTTCTCACCTTGGTTATGTTATGAACATGGTTATGATGTACATCCCTGTGTTGGTATAATAAAATGCTGAATTTAACTGAATTGACAATTCCATGCCAAAAAAAATTTGTAAATTGAGGACTTGATGTCTTCTGATCAGTTCGAATGTCAAGGCATCGGGACCCTGAGGATCCGCTCCTCAGGACATGTGCAGTCGTGTTTGTTTGAAATGAAATAGTATATTTATGATGACTATGGCCAATGAAAGCATGCAGAGATTAAAGAGTGCTGGTGCGAACATTGAGCCCATGTGGACACCATAGGATAACACTTCTAGACGCATCTAGACCCAGTGTGACATAGTAGTCAAGACTCCAGAGATATGAACAAGCCAGTCTTTTAGATGCAGTATACAGGGTTTCACTACGTGGAATGCAGCACCCAAAGTCAGGAATAGCCAGTGTAGATAGGCTGGCAGTATCCCGGTTTAGTCTAAGATCATTCAGGACCTGAGTTAGTGTGGTTTCTGTGATGAGGCACACTAGAAAGTCTCGTTCAGTTCAGTTGCTATTAAGGAATCTTGGAACCATGTCTGATTACCTTTAGTGTCCTACTGAAGAGCTGTATGGTCCAGGGTCCTTGGTGTGACCCTTACGCTTTTACTCCCAAGTAACGCCACTCCTAAGTGTGGACTCTGATGTGTTCTCATCCTCTCCTGCACTGTGGAGGTTGGAGAGGACTAAGATAGACTGGAGTGAATAGTATGTGATTGTCTGTTCAATGTCCTACTTATAGGGAATTCATAAGTGATGTGTGTGTGTGTGTGTGTGTGTGTGTGTGTGTGTGTGTGTGTGTGTGTGCGTGCATTGGGAACCTGATTAGTTGGTCTATGATTAAATATTTACTTGTGGTTTCTCCACAGCCGCAAAGAAGTGTGTGCATGTGTGTGTGTGTGTGTGTGTGTGTGTGTGTGATAACTCTTTTAATTTTTACATAAACCTCTGCATCTCATTAATTACCTTGGCTACAGCGTGTTCTGTGAGCAGTGGCGTCTCTCACCGTGCTCTGACTAAGCTGATTTCTCTTCCTCACCCTTATTGATATTTTTCCCTCTCCTGCTGTTTAAATTTGTGAGTCAGGTTTCAGCATCAGCACTTAAAATCGTGTGTGTGCACCTGTGCTGTGGTGTGTGTGTGTGTGTGTGTGTGTGTGTGTGTGTGTGTGTGTGTGTGTGTGTGCTTGTGCTCACCCTTTCCCTTCGTACTTCTTTGTCAGGTGCATGCACAAACATCCCTGTTCCCAAAGCTGAGAACATCCGTTTCCAAAGCTCAAAACTAACAGTGAGGCATTGTGGGATTGAGCTGGCGCTCGGACTGCCTTTATACAGTCCAGGTGAGACACCACTGGGAAAGTCTTGACAGGCTTTTCCTTCACAAGTGATTAGCCTAATTCCCTAACCCCTAGCCCCTAACCCCTAGCCCCTAACCCCTAGCCCCTAAGGAAAATCCCATAAATAACTCGTACCTCAGACAGAGCTCGACAGACACCCTCAGACATGTTTAAGACTTTCAGCACAGTCATATCTTTCTTTTTTTAATCAACAAAACAACGTATATATGATGTGTTGACAGCTTCATCCACAGTTCATGCCGAAGTTATGTTTATGCCATTATGTAAGGATTCACTTATGATATGATCGGTTATCCTTATCCTGTTTTGTGTGCCAAGTATAAGACGGTTTGAAGTGAATCTTTTCAATATAAGGGGATTGCATTTGTGTAGCCCTTTGGTCCCTTGTGTACATATTATGTGGAAATAATACACATCTGTCAAGTCTTCATCACTTCCACACCCTCCTCTTCCTCAGTAAGATGCGCTGTCAACAGAACCGGCTGAAGGTTTTCCATTAGCTGTTGTTTCTAACCATGAAACGTTCTTTCCAGTCTGAGAGGAATCATGTGTATTGCATTCCCCTCTCCAAACTCTCATCTTTTATACTTTAATCATAAGCACACACGGTGTCCACGAGGTGAACATGAGGTGATTAACTAAATGTGATTGGGTAAACATGACATAATCAACACCGATTTGACAGATGTATGTTGGCCCCTCCCCTCGCATACTCCCTCCACGCTCAGCATCCTCGTGATGGCATGATGGACTGAGTGCCGCTGTGGCCCCTTCCAAGTTGAGATAAGGGGGCCACAGCGTTGCCTCCAGCGAGGTCAGTTTAGGAACACCAGAGGAACATCAGATTAGGGCTGAGCCGAGGCCGTCCAGGGAGAAGGCACTACACTTCTGAGGCCTACTGAAACCATGATTAACATACATATATGCAAAGAGCCCAACATATACATCTAATGTGTTTAATATTCACTAAGAAAGCCTGGCATAAAGGGAAATCATAAAATTTTCATCACATTTCCCTCCTTTATGTCCTTTATGGACAAAGTGCATCAACTACAGATCACTCCATTTCAGGCTTTCGATCGTAGCGTCACTTACAGGAAGATCTTCCCCAACCGGTAGGTCAGTAGGTATGGCTGATTTCACCAGTCCTGATGACGTTCTCGTGAACCTTTGCACTGCCCTGGTTTCCATGACGAAAGACTAGCCTCTCGGAGGGCCGCTGAACACAAAACCTCTCGACGCATGAAAAAAAAAAAAAATGGATGCAACAAAGCCATCCCCTGTCTGATGGAGCCATCTTGTGTTTCCACCTGTCTACTCCTGATCCCCCACAGTAGCCCACGTTTCAACTCTGACCTCAGTGTTAGAACAGACCCGAATTAACCTCTGTTGTGGCATCAGCAGGATTCCATTTCAAAGCAGCAGTTTTTATGCCGCTCATCAGACGGGGCTTGGGACGCAGACACATTGCTCATTCTCTCTCTGTCCCTCTTATCTGTCATCAAACCTATGGGATCAAAACGGCCTAACTCAAGGGCATGTGTGCGCCACGGAGTCCCGCAGTCCGGGTTTCCCAGGCCCAGACTGCTGCAGGAAGACCACCTGCTTTTCTAACACTTCTCTACCACCAGTGTGGACAGCAGTGTAGATCCTGGAGGCCCCTGACGGCCCCTCTGGGATTCATTAAGCATTCTTCAGCCTGAGAATGAGACCCCTTAACAGCAAGATATACTCTCTCTCTCTCTCTCTCTCTTTCTCTCTCCTCACACACACACAAACACAATAACGCTATGGCAATAACGCTATGGCAAGATATACTCTCTCTCTCTCTCTCTCTCTCTCTCTTTCTCTCTCCTCACACACACACACAAACACAATAACGCTATGGCAATAACGCTATGGCAAGATATACTCTCTCTCTCTCTCTCTCTCTCTCTCTCTCCTCACACACACACACAAACACAATAACGCTATGGCAATAACGCTATGGCAAGATATACTCTCTCTCTCTCTCTCTCTCTCTCTCTCTCTTTCTCTCTCCTCACACACACACACAAACACAATAACGCTATGGCAAGATATACTCTCTCTCTCTCTCTCTCTCTCTCTTTCTCTCTCCTCACACACACACACAAACACAATAACGCTATGGCATTTTTTTGTTTGTCCTCTATGTCTTCTTCCCTTTTCAATTGACTTCATCCTCCATGTTTTTTTTTTGTTTAGCTATTTGTGGTCTCGTGGTGACAGAGATCTTCTTGAGGCTGTGCCATCTGCTTGGACGTCATAGATACGGCAGCAGCCCAAGAATGTTGAGCGCTACACCACTGATTGTTACATCACGGCTCAGAACTCCGCCCACACCCACCCGGCCCCACCCCCTGTAAGTGCACTTGCACAAGTAGAGTCTGCTCACTGCGGCCCACATTAAGGTATCACTTAAGGGGCATCTGGCAAGATTTGAACCCATGACCTATTACTAGGTAATTTTCATCATCGTGTACGCATTGGGCACAAATTTTCCAACCCCTGAGCATTTGCTGAAAGCTATTTGCTCCCATTATGAAAAGAACTAGGCTAAACTGCTCATGAGAGCCTTGGGGAGTGATCTGTCTGTGTGAAATATCCCTCCACCGAACTGTGGTGAGACACTTCATCTCGTTGAGCTACTCTCCGTACAACAGCGGTCTGTCTGAAAGGAGACGGCTAAGAAGCACAGCTTAATTTCTGAACCCCGCGGAGGGCAGATGCCCCAGCATAATTATTCCGCTCTTGTTATTAGCATTCGGTTCTCTTCATCCACATCAGCATAAAGAGACACGCACAGTGTTCCCTCATTAAAGGAAGGAGCGGCCAGACTCATTCCTGCCAGTATGTGTGTAATTGCGCTGACTCCTGAAATCAGACTTATGTACTGGCCCAGTAACACGAGATCACACTCACACAAGCACATTATCTCTCTCTCTCTCTCTCTCTCTCTCTCACACACACACACACACACACACACACACACACACACACACACACACACACACACACACACACACCCTACTCACCACACATTTTAATTTTGAGCTGAAGTAGGCAGGGGGAAGAGAACATTTCGGAACATTTCGGAACATTTCGGAACATGGGACGTGAACTAATTTCATCGCGGAGTTTGGCTGTATGTATTTATTTATCACCAGTGGGAAGCAAGCGTGAGTAATACTGCACTGGTCTGCTCCAATTGACCTTTGGTCTTTGACCCCACGACCTTGCTGACAGAGGCTGAGAGAGACCAGCTCACAAAGCTGTGCAGGCTTATTCCCTGATGGCAGCTCAGGAAACAGCCAGTAAGGTCATTACATGGAACCTCAAAAACAAACAAACAAACAAGGAACAAATAAGGCAGGTGTCAAGATCCATGGTTTGGCGAGTCCCATGGTGATATCCTTTTATTTGGTCCTATTTGCTTTGGACCTGTTTGTTCTAGAAGTAAGTAACGTTAGTTAACTCGGGTAAGATATTTATTCATTAGGTACACCTGTCCGACTACTCGAATCAGCCAATCACATGGCAGCAACTCAATGCATTTAGGCATATAGACATGGCCAAGACGATCTACTGCAGTTCAAACTGAGCATCAGAATGGGGAAGAAAGGTGATTTAAGTGTCTTTGAACGTGGCATGGTTGTTGGTGCCAGACGGGCTGGTCTGAGTATTTCATAAACTGCTGATCTACTGGGATTTTCACGCAAACAATCTCTAGAAGATCACACCGGATGCCACTCCGGTCAGCCAATAACAGGAAACTGAGTTTACAATTCGCACATGCTCACCAAAATTGGACAATAGAAGATTGGAAAAACGTTGCCTGGTCTGATGAGTCTCTATCTCTGCTGCAACATTCGGATGGTAGGGTGAGAATTTGGCATCAATAACATCGGTTCAGGCTGGTGGTGCAATGGTGTGGGGGATATTTTCCTGGCACACTTTGCGACCATTAGTACCAATTGAGTATTGTGTCAATGCTACAGCCTACCTGAGTATTGTTTCTGACCATGTCCATCCCTTTATGACCACAGTGTAC